>NC_143586.1:156805564-157087042 GCF_048544385.1 Mastigoproctus giganteus | reverse complement strand
GTGGAGGTAGAGCAAGGACCCAACTATCTACCCACCAGGGAGAGAAAAGCCTTAAAAAAAATCTGAAGTAAAACAAAAATATTCACATCCGTGGGGCCTTCCCCTGAGTCCAAGGATGCTCTCATAATTATGGCTAAAGGTTTGCTTACTTTCTTTGCCGCCTCCTGCAATATAACTGGATACATCCCATTCACCCCAGGTGCCTTTCTTATGTTTAACTTCAACAATTTCTCCTCCACTTTGTTCTCAGTTATTACAAAATCATTAAGCACTCTGTTACAATTTGATAACCTTGTGGCATTTTCAAGCCTTAATAACTCCTCATGTGTGAATGTAGATGCAAAACACTCATTTAGTTTGTTTGCTATCTGAGCAGGATCATCAACAGTCGAACCAACGACATCAAGTGGACCAATCAGGTTCATCCCCTTCCTTTTAGAGTTTATATAAATAAAGAAATCCTTGCTGTTTTTCTTAGCATCCTTTGCCAAAGATTTCTCGTTATTTGACTTCGCCTGCCTAACCTATTTTATGATTTCATTACAGACTAGCTTATATATATATATATCATAAGCTTCTCTGTCGCCTGATAATTTATATGCATCCCATGCATTTCTCTTCTCTGCCACGAGTCTCATTAGTTCATTTCACAACCATTTAGGCCTAAACCTTGAACAATATTTCTTAATAGGCATGAAACGTTTAGTAGCTTCCACGATTAATTCCTTCAATGCTTCTCATTTAGAATATCCTGTTGGTAACATCATCAGTTGATCCCACTGTACAGAGATCACTATAGTCACCTTTACGGAAGCAAAAACCCCTTCCTTTACCCCTGATGGTAATTATATCTTTAAGTAAATCCCACATCACTACACTGTGATCACTGCCACCTAATGGTTCCTTTATCTGCAAATTCTTAATACACGAATGATCACTGCCGATAACCAGATCAAGAGTATTACCCTCTCTGGTTGCCTCTCGAACATGCTGCTGTAGAAAACAATCATCAAATAAATCCACAAAAGTCTTGCTAGTGTGCGAGTGACCAATCCATAAGTTCCAGTCTATATCTAGGAAGTTCAAATCCTCCATTATAAGACATTCTGATTTATTAGCCCACTCTATTTCTCTGTACAATTGTTCATTGTACTCATTCGAGTCATTAGACCTACAACCCACTCCTACTCTTATTTTTGCTTTCGCAGTGCTTATGTCACACCAAACTGACTCAACAGTGCACTATTCATCTATATCAAATGGATGCAGTTCTTTTGATTTTATGTTTTTCTTAATTAACAGCATAAAACTTTCTCCCTCCTATCCTGTCTATCCTTTCTGTATACATTGTACTCCCCAAATTGCAGTTCTGCATTCCTTATATCTGTGTGACACCACGTCTCTTATGTCCCAACAATATCCGCCTTTGATGTCTTGACCAACACTTCAAATTCATCAAATTTATTAACTATACTTCTAGCATTGGTATACATGTACCTAATCTTATTATTAGTTACCCTAACACATCCCATATACCCACCTGTTTCACGATGACTGCCATCAGTCCCTGAAACCCCCAACACCCCTCGCTCCACGCTGCTGCTTATTCTAATAGAAGTAGTGCAAGAATCACCTTTTCACCTCTGCCTGCAGCTACTTTTAACCTTTTTTTTAAATTTATTTTTTAAATAAATAAAAATTTTAATATATATACAAAATTGAATTTATAAAAATATATTTATTTAAAAATAAAATATTTTATTTTTTTGGGAAGGCCCAAAATGTAGTTTTTGGGCCTGCAGCTACTTTTAACCTTTTTTTTTTAATTTATTTTTTAAATAAATAAAAATTTTAATATATATACAAAATCGAATTTATAAAAATATATTTATTAAAAATAAAATATTTTATTTTTTTGGGAAGGCCCAAAATTTAGTTGCCATCCCCCCCACTTCTTGTTTTAGGCTGGGCACGCCTATGGGTGGAACCTATGTTTAGTCTCCAGAGCTACGTTCCAGTCAACCCTACTGTCCCATCTCTTCCAACATGCAGTATGATTGAACACCATGGCAAGATCCAAACTTCCATACATTTTTAAGGTACAGCTCTAAAACGGTGTTCGCATGCCGGCCGCTAGTTAGTACACCGGACCGAACCGATTGGTAACACTCTAGGAGTCTTCCGGATCAGCTAGTGCAGAGGTTTCCAAATTTTCTCGGTTCACGGCGCTCTTAGTGTCCCAGTAATTTTATCACGGCGCCCCAGGGCCAAAAGAAATACCTAATGCAGTGGTGTTCGACCTTTTAATAATCCGATTCTCTCTGTGTATATATATATATTAAAAAATATATGTTATATGATAGTTATTATAATATATAATTATAAACAAAATTATAATTCATAATGCAAATTATATATACTGATAAAATAATTTTATTCTTTATATAGAGGTACTAAATAAACATCAATTATAGATCACTACAAAATTAAAAAGATATGGTACAATGGATACCGTACACTTTTTTATAATGATATAAATATGTCTATTAAAAGTTTAAGTAAATTAAACACAAATTACATGCTGCAACAGCATGTAATTTGGGTTTACATACTGTTGCAGTATGTAAGCATGTAATATGGGTAAACAGAAATTACATGCTTACATGCACTCTCGCAGATGGCGATTTGAGGAAGTCCGAGTAGTGTGTATGCAGGGGGAATTCTCGAGGCCACGTTATGTCAAGGATCTGGGTGTATTCTTACGATGCCATATCTAAAAATTTCATTACTTCATACAGAATTTGCCCCTCCCACTTTTTTTTAACTATTGAATACACCATGAATAGTCAATCTAACAGAGCAAACTTATCTGCAAAAATATCCAAACCTCCCAAACACTTCCGATCATACCTCCCAAATCAAATCTTCCCATATCTAAACTTCCCAAAAACTTCCGAACAGTCATATGTCCGTTCCAATATTCTCCCTCAGAGACTTGATAATTTGGAATCTCCTCTTTTCGATCTTCTCTTGCGTAAAATCTCTCTAACTTATTCTGTCATATTCATCTATTGCCTCTACCGTTCTCCCAACTGCAATAATCACTTGGAACTCTTTGACTTCCTCTTTTTGAAACTTGACTTTCTCCAGTCTAACTTTCCTAACAGTGAGGTAATTTTCCTTGGTGATTTTAATGTTCAGAACTCCAGCTGACTTCGGTTTTCTAGCCACACTGACCCAGCTGGTCGAGATGCTAAGGCTTTTGCAATTACTAATGACCTTACACAAATTGTTCATTTATCTACAAGGATACCAGACAATCCAAAACATACAGCCAACACCCTTTATCTTTTTCTCACAAACAGCCGTTCTAAGTACACGGTCGAAGGGAGTGGTCCTTTAGGCACCTCAGATCACAAATTGGTGATTACCTCTTTTCCAATGGAGCCTTTATCTCATGGCTATTCTCAACCTCGTATTGTTTGGTATTACAATAATGCAAAATGGGATGATTCGCGAGATTTCTTTTCTTTTTTTCCTTGGTTGGATTACTGTTTCAAAACTTCTAATGTCAACGTTTGCTCAGATTGTGTCAGTGAAATTATTTTTTTAGGAACGGAATCCTTTATTCCACACTCCACTGTAAAATCTCGTCCTTTATCCAAACCTTGGTTTTCCTATAAATGTGTTAAGGCTGTCCGAGAGAAGAACGTAGCATATCGTTATTGGATTGTTTCTAATTCTTCAGTTTCATTTTCTGCCTACACCAAAGCTCGCAACAATTGTAAAGCAGTTATTAATCAGTCCAAACTAGATTTTGAACAGACTGAGGGTAGAAAACTTGCTTCTTTCCCTAATGGCAGTTCAGCATTCTGGTCTCTTGCCAAAGCTATTGGCCGCAACTTTTGTCCATCTCTGCTCCAACTTCTGTCAAAACTAGATGGTTCTGTTGTCACTTCAGCCAAGGATAATGCTGACCTACCAGCATCTCATTTTTCTTCCAACTCATGTAATAATGATCTTGGTTTTTACCAAGATCATTATTACATGACCACCATTCCCAATACGCTCCATTCAATGCCTCCTGCGGTCTTCCGTCAAAAGGATGTCAGAAGGATTTTGACGAATCTTGATGCGAAGAAAGCTCCAGGCCCTGATGATATTTCTCCACTTGTTCTCAAAACCTGTGCTCCTTTATTTACTCCAGTTCTTTGTCACCTTTTTTCACTTTCTTATTCCAAAGGCTCGGAAATTTTTCGGAAGGAAATTTTCCTTCCGCTCGGAAATTTGCTCATATCCAGCCAGTACCTAAAAAGGGTGACAAATCCCTCCCATTCAATTATCGTCCCATTGCAATTACTTCTACTCTTTCTAAAGTAATGGAGAAATCAATCAACCGCCAACTCTTAAACTACCTAGAAACCTTCCGTCTGATCAACGATGGCCAGTATGGATTCCGTCAGTGTCGATGTACTGGTGATATTCTGGCTAATGTTACCCTTGTCTGCACGTTAGCACGGTGGTATTATCACCGTCCTCCCCACACCGGGTGGAAAAAAGCCGGGTTCGAATCACGTCGATGACGCGAAACTTTATTGGGTTTTTTTCACTCCTTGGCTGAGTTAATAGTTTTCAGGCATAGATAGGAAGGTTTTTTCCCCCAGAAACTGGGGATTTTTCGTCCAGGAAAACAGGCAAATCGACCAGAGAACATACGCAATTTATTTTTTTTATTTTTGTCTTATGTTACCCTCAACGAAAAAGTTCAGTGAAACAAAAGCAGTTGCTCTTGACATCTCAATGGCTTTCGATCGTTTTTGGCATAAAAGTCTCCTAAACAAGCTTACATCTTATGGTTTGCCAACTGTTTTTTGTATATATATATTAAGGTTCCTATCGAGTTAGCCCTGTTTTTAACTAAATAGTCCATGATCTCAGCCCCAATGAAAAAAAAAAAAAAATATATATATATATATACATGTATATATCAATTTTGTCCACCCATTAGTCACTTCATCTTCTCTACCCATTTCTATTACGCCCATAAATAATGTGTTCTCTGGTCGTTTTGCTGTTTTTCTGGAGGAAAAATCCGAATTTCCAGGGGGAACTTTTCTGTCCACGCCTGAGCCGGACTAACACAGCCACAGAGTGAAAAAGGCTCATAAAAATTTTTCGTGTCACTGATGGGTTTCGAACCGAGCTTTTTCTAATGGTGTGGGGAGAATGGTGATTATAATTACGGTGTTACTCGCATACCCTCAGCACCATTGAAGTGAAATTCATTTGTCTCAGTTTTGGGGGCGTCTCTATGGGCCCCTTATCTCTGTCTTTCCTCCCCCCCAGCCTTCACTCTTCCTCCCCTTCTCTAACTTACAACCAGCGTTCGAATCATCTCTAAATTGCTCGAGTCCTACATCCAAAAACTTAATAACAACATCGAATCACATAACCAGTGATTCGATAACTTTTGGCTGACCATTATCGACAGCGATTTTTTTTTTTTTTTTTTTTTTTAGGCCCTAGCCACTGAACCTCTCAGGAAATTAGGTGGCAGGCCCTGCCAGAGTAAATAACTATAATACTGGTGTACCTGGTCTGCCTCCACTGGGCAGAGTGTGGGCAACGTTGGGACCCATTAGGGGCCTAGCGGCTAAATGACCAGAGGAACAACGGTACACGAAACTACACATATACAAAATCCATATACCTTTAAACCTCTGGCATTAACAGTGTTCTGTTTCCCACCCACCATGTATACAATGCTGAGATGGGGAAAGCCCCTGGTGCCGTTTGACACTAAACACACTCTACACTCTACACTCTGGTCTCAGGTTACCCATCACATCTTTCTCACCTTCTTTGCGAATTGGTGAGAAATTAGCGCTTCACCAGGGCAGCGGAATCGTCCCGGAATCTTATTAACATAACGTCCCTAAAGGGATAATCCCTTCACATATAACCTTTTCAAGGATTTTTACTAGAGGAAACCAGCTTCAGTAGTTTTCCCATATATTTTGTATTTTGATTTATAACGATCACAGTACAAATTCAACTCATCTACCACTTCTGCGGGGCTTCCAATGACTTTTTAGTTCGATCAGGTAAGAGATATATCTGATTCAATTTTAATTCTCTTTTTGTCATCATGTACAAAAAGAATTCTTTGTCTCCACTTATAGCTGCTTATTACACATTGAGGAAACTATCAACATGTACAGTATTTGTTTATTTTCTTAAACGTAAAATTGGAGTAAAAAATTAACATTAGCAGAGGCATGTAACGCAAGAAAGCAAGGTTCTACAGCATTAGCCAAAAAAAAAAAAAAAAAAAAAACCTCTTATTTCACCCATCCATTCGCTCCAAAAGTTTGTCCACTTCTTCCTTGAATTATTTGAGCTATCAACTTCCTCAACTACAGATCAAAGTTTGTTCCAACAATCAACCAGGCTAAAGGCAAATTTCCAAACATCTTTTCTACAACTGTCTTTCCTCAATTTGAATTTATGTCCCACTCAGGTGTGCAATCTGAGCAGGAGGAAGACTCCCATCAGCATTGTGCTTTCTCAAAACTATTCAAGGCCTTATACACCTCAATCAAATCACCTCGCAGGCAGAGCTGGCCACAAAATTTGCGGGGTCCTGTGAAAAACTTATTCGGGGTGTTTTTGCAATAGTGATTTTTTAATTTTTAATTTTGATTATTTTAATTATTTCTTAGTTACTGAAAAATTTTTAATTTTGCAGTAACTAAGAAATAATTAAATTTAAAAATAATTAATTTAATTTATAAGCTATTAAGGCGAAAATAAAATATTTTCATATTACATAAATTATTAAGTTTGTGTTTCCGTTATTATTAAAGATATTTTTTACATGTAAATTATTTGCATAAAAAATGTTTTTCTCTTTATAAATATTGATTTCTTAAAAATTATCAGTGTACCTATGTAGCATAAGAACAGTCGATTGTGGTAAGGAATAAAAAAAGTATTTTAAAATATTACACATTTTAGTAATTATAATATCACTTTAGTAAATGATACGATACAATAATAATGACTTGTTATTCTTTATAACAATTTTAATATTTTACAAAACACAGGGCGGCTGCTACCCTATGTGCTACCAATAAGCGAAATCAGATTTGCCGCCCCAAAATATTTGGATTAAAAAATAAAATAAGGTATAAATAATTATTATTAATTTATTGAAAAAGAAAATAATTGCAACATATCTCACATATAATATAATGAAAAAACAAACAGAAATAAAAAATTCATTCTGAAATTCTTGAAATAAAATTTACATTCTAAATCACAGTATAAGAGTGCACTTTTTCCCCATTTTAATTTTTCATCATATTTTAACCATGTGGATTAGGAGGTAAGGTTAGTGATGTTTATAAGCAATGCTAAAAAAATTAAAATCGTATAGACTCTATGCTATAGAGAATCGAAGCTATAAGCATATGCTAACAAATAAGGTTCACAGTTATATTTTTCTATATAAAAATCATTTACCTTGAGAAAAAATTGAAATATATTTCAATATAGCAAACTATTTTGTAACTGAAAAATATAAATATGAAACACAGATCTGCAAGTCTGCAATTTCATGTACTGTATTTATTTCGAATGAATTATTTGCCTGCCATATTAAATATCGGTAAACGCAGAGCCGGCCCGAACAAAAGCGGGGCCCGGTGCAAAGTTGACTTGCGGGGCCTTGATACAAATTTCGTACAACAAAATAATTTATTGCATTTTGATATTTATTACATTGCACAAATTGGTTTAGTAAGGATTACATGAAAATAATAAATAATTAAATTATTTTAATAAAATTAACATTTCAATCACAAAAAAATCTTTAATAAATCAAATAAGAAAAATAATTGCTTCATATACTTATAAAATACAATTTGGTATGCGACTTAATCGAATAAGGTCACAATATGTGATTTTGGTTTCATTTTCTTACATGTTTTATAGCAAATTCGTTGATAATATCATCATAATTTAGTTTTTTGGCTATTTCGGATTCGATAGATAAAATGGCTAAGGAGGTAAATCGTTCTTGACTAATGCTAGATCTCAAGTAATTTTTTATTATTTTCAATCTTGATAAAGATCTTTCTGCAGTTGCGACGCTAATTGGTAAGGTTAATATAATTTTCAGAACAGTAACAAAATTTGGATACAATTCAAATAAATTATTTTTCAGTAAATATTGCAATATTGTGATCCTGGAAGACAAAACTCGACGACAAATTTTGATTTCAATAAATCAATGCAACCAATATCGTCTTGCAAGGTCGCATTTAAGTCTTTGCAACATTTAAGAAGATCGTTTTCAGTCAGTTTTTGAATATTATCCGAATTATATAAAAAAACCATATGATGTCTCATGTTCCTGATAAATTTCGAATCTTTTCTTAAAAGAAATAATCCCACTATCGATTATGACTAGAAAATATTGAATTCTGAAATATTCTTCGCCTGATGAAATAGGCTGATCGGTTCCTTCATAACAAAATTGCTTTGTTTTTCGTCCAGTTCTTTGATTCTTAAATTCAGATGTCACTTGTAATTCTTCAGCTATTTCCTTTGCAGTTATTAAAGAAGATTTGAATCCCGATTCACGATACTGTTCAAAAATATTTAAAAGGCCTTTTAAATGTGAATTTGTAGTACCGATATCTATATTTGAATTTTGAAATATCTTGCTCACAATATTTACTTCATTCAGTATGTCATACCAAATGATCAAACTTAATAAAAATTCAAATGAAGTAAGTTTATTTTCGATTGTTCGGATTTCCTTTTCATGTCACTGGTATGTTCATAAAGGTATTTCAAAGCTAGAGAAAATTGTGGTACAGTCGATTCCGGTTATTTGGGACACATCGGGACTAGTGCATTTTGGCCTAAGCGGCTGCCCCAATTATCCGAAGTTTCACGTAAGTAGCTAAAAATACAATTTACCCCCCCCCCCTTACAATTAGTTCACTGTACAATCAAATCACGTTACGACGAACTCACCGTAGTAAAGTACCGTTCACTTTATGATGTGCAGTAAGCGCCGGTCATTGTGATCACATTTGTGGATTGAATTTTAATTCTATGAAAACAGCGATTCTAATTGGCGAAAATAGGAGGAATATTATCCACAGGCTATAAAAGTAAAGATATATTAAGCACAAATTTACCCTTTATTACCCTACCAATTAAAAAATTAAATGATACGTGCAAATCGGAAGAATATACGTGATGATCGGAATAATTAATACGTACTGTAATATGTACATACTAACTAAACTAGTTGACACTTCTGTTCACTGACATTTGTTGGTGGGGGCTGAAATTTAAAACAGTAAAAAAATAAGCAATCAATAACAAAGAACAGGGCACACACAAATTGCAAGTAACACAACACGCGCAAGTGAGAACGGAGTAACAAATTAGGAAGCTTTAAAAATAGGAATGAAGAGAAGATTCTGAAAATAATTTTTTTTATATGATTGAAGATTCCATGGAAGTGTAAACACATTTTACCATAACAACCCACAGAATTCCAGCTGTCGGTATTACAGCAAATTCAATAAGATCGAGTTTACTGTCCGTTTATTGCACAAACAGAAAAGCTCAATAAACAGGTGACTGCTAATTGTTTTTATTGTTTTATGGTCGTGACCTCCAGAAATCCGACCGAACTACGCGGTACGGTCGGAAACAATCGTAGGGTAATCTCCACTGCTGAGGTCTCCTGCCCCGATTAAATGGCATTTTGTCCCAATTAAGCGAAGTAAACCCTGTCTATTTTCTCGATTGGTTTTTGTTTTTTAAGATTTGCCCCAAATAAACGGCTGCCCCGATTAACCGGTGGCCCAAATAACCGGAATCCACTGTACTTGGTATCTCACAGATTTCACGCTTTCGAGGCGACATTCCCACCTCGTTTCTGACAGTGGTTTTGGAGTAAGATGTTTGACATGTTCTTTTAATATATCCCAGCGTATCACAGAACTTGTAAAAAAATATTATATATGCTTTGTAAAGTCCCAAAAAGTGAATTTGCAAGAGAATATGATTTTGAAATGTCTCAAGAACTAAATTCAAATTATGACTTTCGCAGGGCATATACTTTGGAATTCTTTTGCAGGATAAGTGCTTGCACGCCTTTATATAAACCTCTCATATGAGCTCCGTTATCGTACCCCTGTCCTCGACAGTTCCCTAAATCTAATTCCTCCTTTTCTTATATGCTTTCAATTTTGGCTGATAACCCTTTTCCTGTTGAGTCTTTTACTGTTTCAAAACAAATAAATCGTTTTCTTGTATATTTACATCACTTTCAGAGTTATCTACATTAACATATCTTAAAATAACAGATAATTGTTCTTGATGGCTTACATCTGGAGTGCAATCTAATAAAACTGTGAAATACTTAACTTTCTTAACTGTATTTATTATTTCCTTTCTAACTTTTTTAGCCAAAGCAGAAATCAGTTCATCTTGTATTCTATGAGATAAATAGGAACGCGATGCTGCTTCTACGCACCGATCCAAATGTTGTTTCATGATTGGGTCAAATCTTGCAAGTAATTCTACGAGACCTAAGAAATTACCGTTGTGTGGTTTATATAAAGCATCTCTACTGCCCCTGAACGCCAAATTATGCTCTGATAAATATAAAATTGCATAACGAAACAGGCCTACGCGCTCTGGATTCATTGAGGAATTTATTGTAGCTTAAACACAGAGCGTACAGATAAAGCAGAAATATATGAGCTTTCGGCTATATGGTAGCCTTCGTCAGAATTAAAATACATGAATGGCAGTTGGAATGAAGATGTGCACTGCCAGGTGCGTGAGACGCGAGGTTTAATTGTTTGTTGACGTCTGTGGCTGTGACGCATGATGACGTGGCCAGCGCTTGTCCAATGACAGAACTACTGACTCTGTGATCGGGTTGAGTTGGTAACCACTGTTCCTGTTTAAGGATTTATCCGAAGATTTTATATTTAATGATTCCAACCAGGTACGCTTTAGGTAATGGTGGGATCTGTCTACCACCACGACATCGCGGTGTGGGTCGATGTCGTGGTGGGTTGTCCAGACATGTTCGGCGATAGCTGAGTGTTCTATATCCGCTAAACGGATCGCTCTTTTGTGCTCCGAGAGACGTTTCTCGAGTCGACGTCCAGTCTCTCCGAAGTAGCAGCTAGTGCAGTCACGGCAAGAGATGCGGTAGACTAAACCGCTCTGCAGAAGGGTGGGGACAGGTGTTTTCACGTTGGAAATGAAAGAACGCAGTTTCCTGCCTGGGAGCTGGATGCACTTTATTCCGTGCGTTCTCAGGATTCTGCCGATCTGTTGTGACAGGTTGGGGTAGTATGGGATGAATGCCCTTGTGGATGGCTCGTCACTGTTGGTGTTGTAGCTGGTCGTCACGATGTCACGTGTCTGTAGATCACACCTGTCGAGGACGTCAATGGGGTAGCCACACCTCGTAAGGTCTACTTTGACCCTAGTGACCTCTTTGCGTCTTTCATCAGCGGAGCTGGAGTGTGTCCAGGCGCGAGTAAGCAAGGTTCGGGCCGTGGAGAGGAGGTGGCCTCGCGCGTGTGCTGACCGGAAGTTGGTAAACTGGCCAGCACACATGGGCTTACGATAAACTGTAGTCCTCAGGTATGTGCCTTCACGTCGGACAAGTGTGTCTAAGTATGGTAAAGAGTTGTTCGACTCCAGCTCAATCGTGAATTTTATGAAGGGCGATAGTGAGTTGAGGTATGATAGAAGTCGCTGACCTGAGTCTCTAGGGATGACCACGAACACATCGTCAACATAGCGACACCAAAAGGCGATGTGATCAGGTGCGTGTGCAAACGCACGTCCCTCTAACTCCTCCATCACGATGTTTGCTGTGACTGAGCTGACCGGGGAACCCATGGCCGTGCCATGTATCTGCTGGTAGACTGAGTCATTAAATATGATCGCACCCCCTGTTAAGCACAGTCTGAGGGCGGTGGAAATGTCATCGGGTGTGAGACCAGTTCTTTCGTAGAGGGTTCTATCATTGTCCAAGAGTTGTTTTGCACAAGAAATGGCAAGTTCCACAGGGATGGAGGTAAAGAGCGATATGACGTCGAACGATGCCATAACTTGATTCTGCGAGATGGATACAGTGCGAATCCTCTTTATGAATTCAACACTGTTGGAAACGGTGTGGGTGGTCTTGCCAACCAGAGGAGAAAGAAGTCTCGAGACAAATTTAGACAGCTCGTAAGTCGGTGATCCACAGCAGGATACAATTGGTCTCAGTGGTGTGTCTTCTTTGTGCACTTTCGGTAGGCCGTAAAACCGTGGGATCTGACATCCGGAAGCACGGAGGTGATTACGGGTTGACTGTGTGATCTTCCCTTGTTTCAGCCAACTGTTGACGAGGATATTCACCTCTGATTCCCATCGTTCTAAAACTCTGTTGGGGTTGATGGTCAGGGGTTTGTATACAGTAGTATCCCGTAAAAGTAGTAGCGCTTTCGCCATGTAATCAGTGTGATCCATTACAACCGTACGGCGGCCTTTGTCTGCCGGTAGAATGACGATGGACGAATCCTGTTTCAATGCCTTGAGGGCAGAGAACTGTGTACGGTTGAGGTTAGAAGAGACGGGGCGAGCACGGTGTAGAACTGCTGCAGTCTTCAAGCGGATTGTGTTGGCTACATCTTCTGGGAGGCGTGATAAGCTGGCTTCCACACCTAAGGCGATGTCGGTGATCGGCGGGTGCTTAGGAAGAACGGCAAACGTCATGCCAAGAGTCAATAAGTTTACTTGGTCCGCAGATAACTGTTTGCTGCTTAGGTTCGATACGAAGTCCGTGGAATTAGTGAGAGGGGTATTACATTGGCTGCGCAATTGACGGGATTCATTAATCAAATTACAAAACTTACGTTTCTGTCGGGTACAATAAAGATCTGATTCTCTGATGGCCTGGTGACATAAAGTGTTGACCACATCGGTGTAAACGGGATCGGGAATCAGAGTCTTAAGGTCGGCTAGTAGGGTTGCCTTGCTCGCTGAAGCACGTTGTATGTCATGATGGAGGCAGCCGATCCATATACGTAGGGTTTTGAGGCCGAAGTTCCGACAGGCACGTCTCATGCGCTCATTAGAAAACGGTTGTTTGTAGCGAAACCCTTTCGGTATAATCTCGTTAGCTTTGCACCTATGCGCAAACCTCAGGTGTTGTCTACTACGGGCTATGAAGATAAAATCTTTCTGTAGTCTCACGACCATGTCGTATGCTGGTAAAATTGCAGCCACTATTCGTTCACAAACACATTTTAAACGCTGTGTTTCGTTTTTAATTATTTTTTCATGTTCTTTGTCAATAGTGTTTCCAAGTTTCAAATTCTTTTCAAGTTGTAACAATTTGTACATAGTTTGTAAATGATATTCTGATCTTTCATGACTTTGTAATCGAGAACTTAAATGTACCCAATCGTTAAGTCCAGTTAAACACAGAGAAGTGGTATTTGAAGAGAATAACTTACACGCATAACACAATGTGGCATCTTTGTACTTTGAGTAGAGTAACCATCTTCGTTCTTGACGTTCCCCATTCGTTAATTTTCTTAAATAATAATTTTCAGAAAAACTTCCGTTATTTTTATCTTTCGGAAAATCGTAGTTTTTTACTTGTGTCACGCCATTTTGTACGATAGCCATTCTAAATTTATAAGTTATAATTTCGGGCCAAGTACCAGGATCATTGATATGGACATTTTCGTCTTCGTCGCTTTGTTGATTTTCTTGAAGCTGCGGTCCTCGGAATAATTCATCTTGTTCTTTGTTCCACGCTGAAAAAAAATCCTCCGTCTGTTCATGATTATCTTCCCGTTCTACAGTTTTCTTATCATCGCTTTCCTCTTCATTAGGAAAGATAATGTTAATAACATGATTATTGACAGATATTGACAGACACATGATTATTCAGATAATGTTAATAACATGATTACTGACATTTTATTTCTTATGTATATTAAAAATATGGCCATTTTATGGCGATGTCGCTAGATTTTGCCACAGTATTAAAACAAAAAAAAAAAAAAAAAAAAAATGAAACCATTTTTATTATTAGCAAAATCAGTCAGCGGCGCGGGGCCTTCAGAAACGCGGGGCCTTGTGCGCTCGCACCCCCCCTCGGGCCGGCTCTGGGTAAACGTTAACCAATCAGATGACCAGCTGGATATGTGAAACAGGCGGTTGGATTGGTTTTAAGAGTAAAACTAAGTTGTAGAATGGTAATGCCTTTGACTCTTAATTCATGCTTAGCAGCAGCACCACTAATTGCCTCAATTGCCTGAAGGCCAGAGGTGCGAACAATGCGTTTACAATTAAGTCTCTCGTAATCCGTCGTTATATGGAAATTTTCTTCGTTCTACGGAAACTATTTTAAATTATTATTATATATATATATATATATTTTTTTTAGCCATATGGTGCAAGGAAGCCTGAGGCTTATGCTGCACCAGCCAAAAAAAAAAAAAAAAAAATTCCCGAGTTACCCTAAGAGAGAGAGATTGACAGAAGTAGAAAGGAATCGCCAAGAAAGAGAAGAATGATGATATCCAGCTCAGGACCCTGGATGTGCCAAGCCCATACTTACCAGATGTGAGTCCCTGGGGTTAAATGTTCGATATCAAACGAACATACACATTGAGAATCAAGTACAGCAGACTCTCGATTTACCGGGACACTTCAAGATTCCAAATTAAAAAAATAAATAAAATAAATAAATAAAAAATCAACCAGAAATAATAAGATTAAAGTAATAACTAGAATATGTATAAACAGATATTTTGCAGCAAATTCGTAAACAAGGGAGAAGAAGCGGCGTTATAAGTCGTAATTGGGAGATTTGTGTGCTATTATCTTGCAACTCCCGCTGTCTTCCCACCCGCCCCTCCAAAAAAAAAAAAAAAAAAAAAAGAAAAAAGTTGTTTACTTTATTTTAGTGCGTTGGCGTCGATTGTTGTGTTCTGTCGCACCGCAAAAGGACAAATTTTGTTTCGTTTTTTATGTCAGGAATGTAGGAATTTTTTTTTATAGTAACATTTTTTTAATTAAAAATTTTTTTTCAGGTAATAAATTAACAGAAGAAAGTATAATAAATCAAGGAGTTAGACAGGGATGTAGCTTGTCACCAACACTGTTTAACATATATATCGAGGATATGATATGTAAATGGAAAGAAGAAGAAATTAATACAGATATATATATAAATACAAAGAATTAATAATAAAGATTAGGATTAATACACTGTTATTTGCAGATAATCAAGTAATTATTCAAGATAGTGAAGATAATTTACAAAGAGCGGTATTTAAATTGAACCAAATAGCAGAAGAATATAAAGTTAAAATTAAAATATCAACGATGAAAACTAGAACAATGGCTTTTAAAGGGAAAAATACGGTGAGAACAAAAATAGTTATAGATAATAAAATATTAGAACAAGTAAAACATTTTAAATATCTAGGATGTGATATAACATATGATGTCGAAGAAGATATGAACCAAAAATTGGCGAAATTTCAAAATATATGTGGAACAATAAAAAGAACTCTGGCTAAGAAAACAAGGAAAGAAACAGAACTGAGATTTTACAAAGTAGTGGCAATACCAACACTTCTTTATGGTTCTGAAACATGGATACCGAAACAAAGAGACATTGATAGAATACAAGCTGCAGAAATTAAATTTTTAAGTTAAAGGATATGTTAAAGGATGTATAAAATTAGATAAAATACCAAACGTAAATATTAGAAAGGAATTAAAGATTTACTCAATTAATGGCAAAATTATAGAATACAGACAAAGATGGAAAGAACATGTAGAAAGAATGGAAGATAATAGATTCCCTAAATTAGCTTATACATATAGAGCAAAAGGAAAAAGAGACAGAAGAAGACCAAAGAAAAGATGGGCAGACCTCTTCGAGATCAGAACAGGCGGATCGCCTAATCCATGAAGAAAGATAAGATAAGATTTTTTGTTGTTGTTGTTTAATAATCGCGAAAATGATGGGCAAACGCAAGAGTTGTGCTTTCAATTAAACAAAAACTTGAAATTATTCAAAAGTTTGAAAACGGTGGGTGCATCCGTTAAAAATCTAAAGAACCATTATAACGTTGGTGACCAAACCATAAGCGACATTATAAAAAATAAAGGGAAGCTATTAGATTTAAAATCAACATGGTAAAAAATAGGAAAGTGATCGATTTGGATCAGAAAATTAAAATAATAAGGATGTATGAAAATGGCCAAACATTAACAAGTATCGCCCGGAATACAGATTCTAAGTGGCAACGGTGAACGCAATAAAGGAGAAAGACAGAATACGAGAAGCGGTGAAGGGATCGGCACCAACGAAGTCAACTATAATAACCAGGGCTGCGAAATACATATCAGTTTTTACAGTACAATAACATGCGTTCTTTTCTTCCTTTTATGTTTTTTTTTTTTTTTTTTTTCTTATGTGCCACAAGGCTACTTCTCCTCAGTCCCCAGAATTAAAAATATATAACTATTTTTCTTCTGAGGTTATTATGTGGTTTTTAAAAATTTGGCATATCGGGAATATAGTAGCAATATTTTATTTGTCATTCCCGAGTTACGTAAAACTCGACTACGTAAGAATTCCTGGAACGTATCTCTTGGATTTACTGTATTTTTGGATTAACCGGGAATTTTTTTTTTTACTATCTGTCCCGGAAAATCGAGAGTCTACTGTATACGCTCAGAGTAATTTTCAAGTCTACTCGAGAAAGTGCTCTTGGAATGACGATAATGTGGGTAAATAGACTTAAGACTGCGGTAGGCTTTTTGACAGAAATGCGGAAAAGACGCGGATGATATTATTTAGACCGTTTGTGCGCGTGGCCCTATTCGTCAGAACCTGTTCAACATGCTTGTGGCCGGCGCTTCTCGCAGGCGCCTAGTCTCCAAACACTAGAATTTGCAGAAGTTAAGCCTTTCTTGGTAAGACTAAGAGCAAACCTTTTTTCCTCTCACGAGTCTTGTTGCCCTTCTCTGTACTCGTTCCAACAGCTCTACATTCTTCCTGAAACGAGGCCTTCAGATCTGTATGCAGTACTCATGGTGTGACCTGACCATTGCCTTATACAAGGAGCTAATCACCTTATACCTGCTAGCAAAATTCCTGTATATCTGCCTGATACATTTTCATCAATATCATTGATAAATATATTCAAAACAATAGTGGGCCTAAGACCGAACCCTGACTTCGTCCAGGACTTCGTATGTCGATCATAGGATCATTGCGACTATGTCACTAGTCCCCCCCCCCTCAATCGAATATTCTCTGAGAGCACAATCAGGGACAAAATATCCCAGGGATTTGTAGAGTTTGACAAGTGTTCCATAAGGCCATGACTTCCGATCAAGTATTGTGTGTCACGATTCATGTGAACACGTGATTACAAAAGATGCATAAGTAAAATGCTTAGTTTTAATAGCTCTTATCTCAATTGACAATTTGTGCTCATTTGCAAAAAGGCTCTTGATGTTACTTGCCTTGGTTGCTGGACTGTCTCGATAAAAATATCTTGTCTTTGGTACTGCTTTGATTTGATAGACTTCTTCTAGTCGTCGTTCCTGAAAACCAATGGGGACTGTATTATCTGTTGGATTTTCTGATATCTTGTACGTGAGTGGTTGCATGGGCGGTAGTCAGGGTCGCCTCAAGTGGGTAGGCTAGATAAGCGTCGCTTACGGACGGCAGTTTAGGAGGACGCCAAAAAAAAATTTGACATATACAAAAAAAAAAAACACCTTGGTGTTCTCTTAGATGACAGTCCAGCCTTCTCATCACACTTACAGCATCTATCTAAAAAGATTAAAAACTTTACATCAATGCTCTTCACAATTTCTAGGAAAGAATGGGGACTAAAAAACAATACTCTCTATATCTTGTATCGAACCGTCTTTATTCCCAGTTCTATCATATTCCTCCTGAATTTGGTTTCAAATGGCCTTCTTACCGTAAAATCTCAACTGGATACTATACAAAGGTCTTTTCTCTTGGCGCTGCTGCAAATATGTCGTACAGTCTCCACACCGGCCCTACAAGCCATTGCAGGCACTTTGCCCGCTGACCTGCATATTATTTATAAAGGTTTCTGCTATTATATTAGGAAAGGAATACCGATTACCCCCCCCCCCCCTTAATATTACTGTCGATCCAGCTGCTGACCCAAAGAAAGAAAAAGAGAAATGCTGGAATCTTCTCACCAACTGTTGGCAACCCAGGTGGTCCTTGTCTACTAAAAGTAATGTAACCAAGTCGTTTATACTGGACATCTCATTTCCTCTTCCAACACTGCACAGAAATGGTTTTTTCCCAGTCTCTGCACATCATACTACTTACTAACAGGTCATGGATCATTGAATGCGAAGCTCTTACAGTTTAATCTGACCACTACAGATTCTTGCTTATGCGGTGGCATCGAGGACTGGCAACAGGTAATTTACTCTTGCCCAATTTACCAAAACCTTCGGCAACAGATCTCAACTACATCTCATCAATTTGCTCCTGGAAATGAACACGATTTAATTACAAATAAGGAAACTCTTGAAATCTTCCAAGAATTTGCAAAACAAATTTTTAATAGATGGCGCCAGCTAACCGGCTTCCCTACTATCAGGATATCTGCCTTATAACTGAATTGGGATTTCACCTACCATCATTGACTGTATGTTTTCCTCTCTTCCTGGCATCAGTTCCACTGAGTCTTCTGTTCTGTCATGTATCATCCTGGCCAAGTCTACTTGAAATTTTATTATGAAACAAGGGGAACCAGGCTTTACCTACTGATTTCTCTAATCACTCGACTACTGCTGATTGCCAACCCATCACTAAGCTACATGACCACTGCTCAATTAATACTCTTGGCGGTTTTTATTTTTTTATTATTTTTTTATTTGCCAATAATCATTTTTTTAGAATTCTTATTTTTATTTTATTTTATTTATTATTATTATTTATTTATTTTTATTTATTTTTTAATTATGATTATTTTTATTTTTTAATTATTATTTATTTAGATCGTATGTATAGCTTAGCTTAATTTTCAGCACTCACCTCTTTTTTTAAAAATACAGATATCAAATTAATATTCACATCTTATAACAAATTAAGTTCCAAATTCAACTCATACAAGACAACACACGAGTACGAGACACAAGTTACAACAACATTATATATTTGATCAGATGCCAATCAGATTGCCAAGCATGTTACATAGGTAGTACAACAGCAAAATTCGGGACATCAAAAATTTACAACACGCGTGCATACTACCAGTTTAATAGCTTCAAAACTAATTCAGCAAATACAGAACTAACACAACATGTCCAATCTCCAAATCACCACCCACTCATCGATTCAACCATCACAGTAATTAAATTAAATTCTAGCTACAAAATCCTTGAAAACGAAGCCCTCGTTATCGAATGGTATAAGCGCCATACATCACTCAACGTGTTAAACAAA
This sequence comes from Mastigoproctus giganteus, assembly GCF_048544385.1. Lineage (NCBI taxonomy): Eukaryota > Metazoa > Arthropoda > Arachnida > Uropygi > Thelyphonidae > Mastigoproctus > Mastigoproctus giganteus. The sequence goes on along the minus strand of NC_143586.1, from coordinate 157,067,460 downwards.
AAGATTCCAATTTCTCCCCCATTTGGAATTTAGCACGTATTAAGTTTCCACGTGCACTGAAATACATTTCGGGACCCAACCCGTACATAACACAAGCGCGCTCTTCCCCCCCCCCACCCCCACTACAGCTAACTGAAGACAAGGAATCTCGAAAGTCGCTCGTGCGCGATTATTAGCTTATATTTTTCTTTTTTTTCTCTTAATTTAATTTAATTTAATTACGCAACCATGGAAGGTGCACTTTCCTTTCTTAAAAATTTTTTTATAGCCCATAACTTAATTTTAAACCCATAATCCCTGTAAAGTATTAGAATCCTATAACCACTATGTATGTGGTAAAACTCTCCACCAGCTAAGCGGATTACTATGAGGTGAGTGCTGAAAATTAAGCTAAGATATACAAATGTACATACGATCTAGTTATTATATTACAACACATAAGGACTCCTTAAAAAATCAAGAGTTATTATTTATTTTTAATTATTATAATTTTTTATTAATTTTTTTAATCATTATTATTTATTAAAACTTTATTTTATTTTTATTTTGTTTTAACTTTATTTTATTATTATTATTATTTATTATTATTTTTTTTTTTTATCTGCTGGTACCACTGGGTTGGGCTCCTAGGGATACTGGATTTGCTGGTATCCACTGAAATTGAATTTTCGTACAGTGGATGCGGGATTCTTACCTTATCACTTTCCTTTGACAGTACGCGTATTGTTGTGCCCCCCCCCCTCCTCGTGGCGTGGACCGGTACTAGGGAGCAGCCATCCTGGTGATCGCTGCTCCCTAGTAGCTAAGTGGCCAGATACAACAAAACAACAGAACAAGACACACACTTTGCAGACATAGCACCATACTTGTATCTGGCCACTTAACAGAGCTCTGTACTCATCACAGTGTACCATGGCGGAGTTGAACTAACGTTTAGGTGCCACCGTACATAAGACACAACACATGTCCACATATACAAGTCGCACAGTCTGCGCGGATAGCACAGTGGTATCGTCACCGTCCTCCCCACACCAAGTGGAAAACGCCCAGGTTCGAACCCCGTTGATGACGCGAGGAACTTTAGTAGACCTTTTTCACTCCATGGTTGAGTTAGTCGGTCTCAAGAGTAGATGTAAGGTTTCCCTCCCCAGAAACTAGGGTTTTTTTGTCCCTCAAATCAGGCGAATCGACCAGAGAACACGCGCAATTTACAGTCATAATACATATATGGGTATATGTAAGAGATTACGGGTGGCCTTAATTTGAATATTTTTTTTTTTTTTTGAAATATACAAGAATATACAATGCATAATCGTAACCAGGAGAAATGTGTCTTCTCAACCGCGAAAATAACTAAACTTCCAATGCTCGAGGGTTCATTTGACATGTACCAAATTAAGAACACTTTTCTGATTTGTGCCAACCATTCCTAACAAGAATATACAATGCAATGAAGGATTAGATTCAAAATTAACATCATGTTTTTATGTATTTTCACAAAAGAGACATACATTGTTGGGATGAAAAGCTGAAAGTCTCACTTGTGTGTTTTCACTCTACTGACGAGGTAAAGAGAATGATCTTACGGGATGTAGCCTAGTCTTAAAGCAGCACACTTTAATTACAAACTTACAATGTATAGGCTGTACAAGAGCGAACTTCGAACACAGTAACCAAACAGACAACACGAAAGTATCCACAATTCTCGTTTGGTATAATCAACAGCCTTCTGCGAAACTGAAGGGCTGCGGGAACGCTTTTTCTGATTTGCACCGACCATTCAAACCAAACCTAACGCGTACGAAGGATTAGATACAGACCACCAGTAACGATAACATGGGTTCAAACCTCAGAAAAATAAAAATAGAGAAATACATGGCGCCAGCTAGGGTACGAAATAAGAACTAAAAATAATTTTTCTATCCTATAGGATGTACAGGCACATAGCCTACCGAAACGCGTCCACAGACCTGCGACGCAGAAGGGCTGTAAACAAAACTTTCATCAGTCGACGTACAAGGTGTGCGACGACAAGCCATTTTAAAGACAATGAGACGTTTTGTGTGCGTATTTACAGCTGCTCAAGAGTGAACTTCAAACGATGGAACCACAACCAACCCAAACGCGACCTTCTGCGACGCAGAAGGTCGCTTTTATTATTATTATTATTATCATTATAGTCCAGTGTCGTAACCACTGGGCCATCGCGTCCCTATTATTATTATTATTATAGTCCAGTGTCGTAACCACTGGGCCATCGCGCCCCTATTATTATTATTATTATTATTATTATTATTATTATTGTTATTTGGGCTCTACCTGTTCCAGTATTATTATTATTTGGGCTCTACCTGTTTTATTATTATTTGGGCTCTACCTGTATTATTATTATTTGGGCTCTACCTGTTTTTTCTGACAGAAGTGACTGTTATAAAAGGGACCTGTAGACTGAGCTTAAGTTTCTGACCTTGGTATTCTCCTACCCGGCTAGGTTGTGGTTACGCCGATTCACCACATACTATGAAGTCCACAGACTTCATAATGTTCAACTATGAAGTCAGTGGACTTCAAAGTGGAACACTGGGTCAGCCATTGCTCTCTCACTTATCTGGCGTGCTCTTGCCAATGTGGATGCTCCTTACATCCAGGAGGGATCTGCTGAATGCAACCATTCCCCCTTCCTCCTTCCCGTGGAATTTAGATATTCATGTACCTTCGTTTCTGGGCTCCTCTTATTGATCTGGGTACTACGCTCTGCATCTGGGTGGGTTATACTGACCATGCCTTACCTCCTTTAAGCCTTGGAATCCAACTACATGTTGTCACAGCTATTCAGACGCTACTGCTTCTCCAGCGTGGGATGTCGTGTCTGTACAGAGGATCGACTGCCTCCTGCTAATGGCATGCTTCTGCTCACCATAGGGTACCTTTGCTGACGCCTGTTTTCTCAGGATGTAAAGATCATGGTAGCTCTAATATTGATATAACCTTGGCTTCTTACCAATTAAGTAGGAGATTATTTCATTGGGATATAATTACTAATTTTACTAGTAGTGATCATAGGTCAATCGTGTTTTATATTAATTTGATGGATGGACAGTTGGTTGAGACACATTTCCAGGAGTGCTCTAGTTTTAATTTCAGGAAAATTAATTGGAATAGATTTGATAGTATAATTAGGTGTAATATTACAAATGAAGTTAAACTCAGTTTCTTTAAATTGAATTCACTTGAGTTAGTTTATTTTTTCAATCAGTTATGCCTTGAGCTTTGCTGCAAGAAGGAGACGAGATAGGGCATATAATGTACCATGGTGGTCTGATGAGTTGTCTTAATTAAGATCAGAGATTATTATTATTATTATTATTAGCCATATGGTGCAAGGAAGCCTGAGGCTTATACTGCACCAGCGAAAAAAAAATTCCCAAGTTACCCTGAGAGAGAGAGAGAGAGAGAGAGAGAGAGAAGTAGAAAGGAATCACCAAGAAAGAGAAGAATGATGATATCCAGCTCAGGACCCTGGATGTTTAATCTGAGGGAAAAGATATCAGACATTGAGAAGGCGGGGTATAGCTGAGACCCTGGTTACTAGGGAACTGTTTAGAATTAAAAGGAAACAGTATCATAAGGCAAACTATTCTCATAAATTCAAGGCATGGTAAGATTTAGTCTGTGGGGAATAATTAACCATGGGGTTTATTATTTAAAATATGTAGAAACAAGTTATATATTAATAATCTGATAAGTACTGTCATAACTGATGATATGGAATCCGGTGATTGATATACAACTATAAAGACTATTAATGATCAGTTATTTTTTGCTAACTGTGAAGCACAGGATACTGGGTATCAATCTATGGTTATGGAGGAAAACAGACCTTATCAGGGTTCTAACAACACAGACTTGTTCAATTTAATTGCGTTAACGGTAATTGCGTTAAATATAAATAAGACCTCAGGGTTGGATGAAAATGAAAATAATTGCATTATTAGAGCCACACAGTTTTTTTTTTTTTTTTATTATGTAAACCCCAAACACGAGAGGTATTAGAACATATAATACTTAGTACCGTGCATGGGTTGGAGGTTGAGAAGACGAAAGAAGATATTTGTTGACATTGGACTTGAACTTCTGTAGACTGTAATTTTCAGGAAATACGTATGAAGGAAGGCTGTTCCACAAAACGGCAGTTCAATGAATAAACGAGGAAGATTAAAAGTTGGTGCTGTGAGTTTGAAGTGGGACAGTAAATGGATGTTGGCTGGTGGCTGCACGTGTTCGGACTTTTTTGAAAGAGAGAGCGGGAATTATAGAAGCCAATTCAGAAGAACAGTGTCCATGGAAGTATCTGTAGAAGAGGCATGCAGCAGAAACAGTATGTCTATGAGACAGCGAATGGAGACACTCTGTTAGAGATGAATCATTAATTAACCTAACTGCCCTCTTCTGAATGGAATCAAGAAGCTGAGATAGGTTTTGGGGGCACCACCCGAGATGTGGAAACAATATTCCATGTGATTTGCGATTTATACAGAGTGAGTAGCTATTTGGAAGAAAAGTAACGCCGAGAGCGAAAGAGAAAACCAAGTTTTTTAGATGCAGAGGAAGCAATATTTGTAATGTGCTTGTGCCAAGAGAGATTAGAAGTCAGGGTAATTCCCAAAAGAGATATATCATTTTGCCTAGAAATTGTAGTGTCACCAAAGATAAACATAGGAGCAGAAGAATTCTTTTTGCGAGATATAAGGCAAGACTGAATTTTAGTGGGGTTGAAATCAACTGTCTTTACCCCACCGGAAAATTACCTGAAGATCGGCATTTAAGGAATTGGTAGCAGATTTTCGAGAAGTTGAAGCTGATTGAGCAAGGAAAGGTTTCTCAAAATGGAAAGTGAAATGCAATGTGCTATCATTGGCAAAACTATGGATAGGATTTTCAGTCAATGGAAGAAGGTCATTAATATACAAGAGGAAAAGAGTAGGGGAAAGAACTTAACCTTGGGGGACACCGGCATTAGTGGAGAAGTTAGAAGACAGAGAACCATCTACCATCACCATCAGTGAGCGATCAGAGAGAAAACTGGATAACCAATTACAAAAAACAGATGGCAAACCATAAGACGGGAAGCTTGTTTATAAGATCTTTATGCCAGACTCGATCGAAAGCCTTTGAGACGTCAAGAGCAACTACTTGTGTTTCACCAAACCTTTCCATTGAATTACTCCATAAATGGGTAATATAAGCCAGAATATCGCCAGTGGATTGACACTGAAGGAATCCATACTGGCGATCATTGATCAGACCGAAGGTTTCTAGGTAGTTTAAGAGTTTGCTGTTAATTGATTTCTCCATTACTTTAGAAAGAGTAGAAGTAATTGCAATGGGTCGATAATTGGATGGGAGGGATTTGTCACCCGTATAGGAACTGGCTGGATATGAGCAAATTTCCAAGCAGTAGAAAAAACACTTTTGGAATAAGAAAGTGAAAAAAAAAAAGGCGGCAAAGAACTGGAGTAAGTTCAGGAGCATAGGTTTTGAGAACAAGTGGAGAAATACCATGAGGACCTGGAGCTTTCTTAGCATCAAGATTCGTCAAAATTCTTCTAACATCTTTTTGACGGAATACTACAGGAGGTATTGAATGGAGCGTGTTGGGAATGGTGGGAGGTGTTTTACCAAGATCATTAATACATGAGCTAGAAGGAAAATGGGATGCTAGCAGGTCAGCTTTATCCTTGGCTGAAGTGACAACAGAACCATCTGGTTTGGAAAGAGGTGGGAGCAGAGATGGGCAAAAGTTGCGGCCAATAGCTTTGGCAAGAGACCAGAATGCTCGGCTACCATTAGGGCAAGAAGCAAGTTTTCTACTCTTAGCCTGTTCAAACTCTAGTTTGGACTGATTAAAAATTCCTTTACAATTGTTGCGAGCTTTGGTGTAGGCAGAAAATGAAACTGAAGAATTAGAAACAAGCCAATTACGATATACAACATTCTTCTCTTGAACAGCCTTTGCACATTTATTGGAAAACCAAGGTTTAGATAAAAGACGAGATTTTAAAGTGGAGTGTGGGATAAAGGATTCCATTCCTGCAAGAATAATTTCACTGACACGATCTGAGCAAGTGTTGACATCAGAAGTTTTGAAACAGTAATCCGACCAAGGAAAAGAAGAAAAGAAATCTTGTAGGTCATGCCATTTTGCATTCTTGTAATGCCAAACAACACGAGGTTGGGAATAGCCATGAGATAAAGGCTCCATTGGAGAAGAGACAATCACCAAGTTGTGATCTGAAGTGCCTAAAGGACCTCTCACTTCGACTGTGTACTTAGAAGGGTTTTTTTGAGAAAAAGATCAAGCGTGTTGGCTGTATGATTAGGATTGTCCGATAAATGAACAATGTGCGCAAGGTCATTAGTAATTGCAAAAGCCTGAGCATCTCGACCTGCTGGGTCGGTGTGACTAGAAAACGGAAGTAAGCTGGAGTTGTGAACATTAAAATCACCAAGGAAAATTACCTCACTGTTAGGAAAGTTGGACTGGAGAAAGTCAAGTTGCAAAGAGAGGAAGTTAAAGAGCTCCAAGTGATTAGTGGAGTCGGGAGAACGGTAGAGACAACAGATGAATTTGACACAATGAAGTAGAGAGATTTTAAGCCAGAGGAGATCGAAGAGAGGAGATTCCAAATTACCAAGTCTCTGACAGTGAATATCGGAACGGACATACGCGCAAGTACCACCTTTGAGGCGAAAGGAATCATACAACGAGTAATTTGGGCATCTGACATGAGCAGTATTTGAATCAACCGATAAATGAGATTCTGTCAGAAAAAGTACATGGGGTTTGGCAGACTGCAGGTGGAAATGGACATCGTTGAGATTAGAATTGAGATCACGTATATTTGTGAAATGAATTAGGAAGTTGTGTCCTGAAGTGTTATTAAATGTATTTAATAAATGTTTTCTTGAGAGGATTTTTCCCTCATTTTGGAAGAAGGCTTTATTGAAGTTGATTCAGAAACCGGGAAAGCCTTTAACTGATCCCAGGTGGTTTCGCTCAATCTCATTACTAGCAAATTTAGGTAAAAATTTTAAGAAATTAATACTATTAAGATTGGAATCTTAGTTTTTGGATAGAAATTTCGAATTCAAGTTTCAGTATGGTTTTAAAAGGGGTTGCTCTACTGAGGACGTCATCAATGATTTAGTGAATTTGAGTCTTGCAATCTAATAGCAAGTATGTATTGGCCTTATTTGTTGATTTTGTTGGAGCATTCGATTCTGTATGATTCGAGAGTGTTCTATTAGTATTAAGATTATTAAAATGCCTGGATATGCTATATAAAATAATAAGAAGTTATTTAAGTGACAGGAAATTCATAGTAAGGTCCCAGCATTTGAAATATGAGAGGGTTATAAACTGTGGTTGTCCTCAGGGATCAGTGTTGGGCCCGGTTTTTTGGAATTGGTTTTAAACTTGTGGTTAGCCTTTGATAAGTCTGAGTGTCATAAGATAGCTTTTTTGCGGACGATTTGCTTTTGTTGGTAGAGGGTAAATCTAGACAACAAATTGAACATAAAATTGGAGTAGTGGCGAACAGTCTTGCTCATTGGGCTTCGAATAACAAACTCAAGATTTCTCCATCTAAAACAGTGATGATAATTACGAAAGGTAAGTTTGATTACAATCGTCCGCCGAAGGTAGTTATTTATAATAAACAGATACCTCCTGTTTCTCAGGTTAAATATCTTAGAGTTGTTTTGCATGATAAATTTACATTTACTGCTCATTTAGAATACTTAGCTAGTTAGGTTAAAAATTTTACAACCTCTATTGTCAGAATTACAAGAAAAGACTCGGGTTGAATAGAAGAGTTCTTTCCTTGTAATACAAAGCTATATTTTTGCCTATTGTATCATGTGCTTCATCTGTTTGGTTTTTGCGAGTGAGTATGTTAAATATAGGAATAAGTTAAATTCATTACAAAGATCTATGTTATTAATTATATTACGGGTGTGTAAAATGGTATCTACGAACGCAATACAGTTTATTGCGGGTGCTCTTCCATTATATTTGTTTATAATTTTTGAGGGCATTTTGTTATTTTACCATGAAATGTAGACCAAGTACTATTATTGGTATTAGTAATGATATTCAGGTTGATCGAAAGATATCTAACAGGAATATTATGTCAAAACTAATAGAAATTTGGCAGGAAAGATGGAATTCCAGTGAGCTGTGACCAGGAGGTTTATTCCTGATATAACTTTTAATGTAGATTATAAGAAGAACAAGTGGTTTAATTTTAGAACGGAGACTTCTTACTTGTTAACTGGTCACGGATCCTTGAAGGGCAAGTTATGTGAACTAGGGATAGAGTCTGACCCGTATTGTGTTTGTCAGGCTTTGGCGACTTGGGACCATGTGTTATTTGATTGTTCGGTTTACGATCAGATGAGAATTAATCTTGTAAATGTGGTGGTTGATTATGCAGAGGTAATGAACATAAATTGTTATCTAGGTTTGAGTATTTTCAGATATTTCAGGTGTCAGAAGAGCTTTTCAGAAGAGGAGGCAGCTTAATGTTCTGATTGACAGTAAGTTTTTTTTTTTTTTTTATCTATGCTGGCTCAGCCTTTTTTTTTTTTTTTTTTTTTGCTACCATCTTATAATGCTAAGATGCGAGATTATTGCTGAATCAGCCTAGATAAGTGTTATTTATTTTATTTTTTTTTTTGCTGATAGTCAGAAGGATTTTTTTTATTTTATTTTTATTTATTTATTTTATTTTATTTATTTATTTATTATTTTTTTTTTTTTTTTGCTTTCATCACGAACTTATGCGGGATTTACTCCTGATTGCTTGCATATGCTGTATTATTATTTTTTTTTTTTTTGGTTTCTATTCCTGGTGTGGGCAGCCAGGATGCGGAGAAGGTGACAGAAGGAGAAGGAGAAGGTGTGGAGTTCGTGCATTGTGCACAGACGGGAATAGTTTACCTAGACCCGGCTCTAGGGATTGGGCACCAGGAGGCAATCGCCAATTTGCTGTTTGCTCCCCAGTGGCAGAGTGACTTTTTTTTGTTTGTGCTATTGGTAGATGTTCTGCTTGATACTGATCATATGGTGGAGATGGACTTTAAGTCTAGGTGCCACTTTACATACATCAATATATTATGACTATGACTATGTATTCTCAGGAGTGAGATTTCTGGAGTTGCTGGAATATGTTTCTCCCAGAGTGGGTGTTCTCTGCTTGTTGAGCGATAATTCTCACTCAACAATTTAGGTCCGTGCTCTTCACTTGGCTTAGGGGAGGATGCCATTTTCTTCCTCCATTCTCCCTCTTTGCCCTTCCTTGCTCTTAACTATTTCGCATTATCCACTCCATTCCCGGACCGCCTTTGCTCTTGTTCTGGACAGAGCTTTAGTGGCTTAGTTAGTGTTCCTATCTACCGTGCCTGCTCAAGCACCCTGTGCCATGGACGGATGCTGGGAACTCCCCTCCTGGTGATCCTGGTAACTAAGCGAACAATCAAACAACACTAGGGACGTTCCTCCGGTATGTGGCGCCCAGGTGCCAATTGAAATTTGGCACCTGGGCGCCCTTTAAAATTTTCTTCATATGTGTATGTAAGTTTCAGGTTTTCAGGTGCCCCTTGAACGTTGGCGCTCGGGTGCATTGTACCCCTTTCATCCTCGGGTCGGCCCGCCCCTGAACAACACGAACGACACACTTCTTACATAACCCAATATGCACACCGACTGGATTTACAGTCGTGCAGCATCACAGAGTACGTAACGAGGATTTGTGGAAAACCCCAGGAACGGCCTAACAATTGTACTATGTCCACTAATCAAATATGAAACCACCTTATCTGAAATTCGAGGTTGGGAAGGGATTACTGTTTGAATAAAGTAAGCCCACATTTCTACTTGAAGAGATGCCGAAATATGACCAAAAACTAATTGAACTATAATTATTTCATGATAACGTGCCATCAATGCTTACGCTGTAGTGTAATGCATTTGATTGGTTTTTGTAGTCGAATAAGAAATTTATTAAATTCAGTCGATTTTGTTTTTAGAAACAATCAGCTAAATAGGTTTTTTTTTTTTTTTTCACCAGTGGATTGTGACTCTCATATTATCATAATGTCGAATGCGTTATACCACAGAGAAACCGTTACCCTTCGTTACAATGGATATATTCCACTCCAAAACTCAAAGTTATAAATTTATGTCGTTCTGGGTATTTTGTTGGCTGGAGTTGCGCTTCTTTTTCTTTTCAATGTGCGATCGTAGTTGACATGTTATTAGTGTGGTGTTTTCTCGTGCATTTTTTCAACGTCTTAGCTTCAGGTAAATTTCACCGATTCTATTATTGTGAAATCGGGTTGGTTATCTACTGTTTAAAAGGGTGAGGTAGCAAGAATCAGATCTAGCGAGTTAGCATTTTTAGATATAACCAAGAAAATGCTGGGTTTTGGTATAATTTACTTTAATTAACCCACAGAATTGCCACTTGGTTGCGTGAACTTGACTTCATCAGAGAATTATGGACTCGAAGCCTATTCCAGAGAAAACTTACGTGCGAGTAGGATTTTGGCGTAGGCCAAAGTAAGAAAGACATCCCACTAGCTCTCCCCGGACCTTGGCGCGAAGCCTTGAAGGTCCCCAGTTTTATTATTATTTATTTATTTTATTATTTTTTTTAATAGCCGATATGAGGTATTAAAGAAATTACATTCACGTACTATAAATTTCATCATGTGAGTGCAGCTGCGCCGGTTATGCAATCCTGAACGCAAGAACCCTTTCCTTTCCTCGTATTAGTTAATCAAATAAAACTTTATTAAAATTAACATTACAAATGATTTTTATTTTTTATTTTTTGGTTGCATCTGAGTCCTAACACAGCACTAATGGGAGAAAAAATATCTGCTAATATATAATTAGCATATAGCAAAACCGATAGTTGTTATACACTGTTTTTATAATATAATGATAGTTAATATCCGTTTATTTGCTGCCAGTCAGATGTAAAAAGTCATGTTACAAAATGAGCTTGGAAACACAAGTTTGGTCAAAATGCGCTTCAGAGCAGAGACCACAGAGTAGTAAGATATACTATATGGCAGAGACCACAGAGTAGTAAGATATACTATATGGCAGAGACCAGGCGCAGATGCGACATCCTGTACTACAGACTGATAAGCAAGCACGCCACGAAACAGCTATATGGGCTTATATAGACTGATTAATAAAATAAAGTAACAAATCATTTTCTAATTAAAAAAAATATGGTTTCAACAAAAGCATAAAAAAAACACATTTAAAACAAATTTATTTAATACAGTAAGTATACACCCAAGATTATTTAGTAAAAAGAAAAAAATCGGGATAGTAAAAATAAAAGATAGTATGACATCTGGAAGGAGAGAAAGGATGCAACAAATTGGTTATTTTTGATCTGATTAAGATGAATTTGAATTAGTATTGCTGCATGCTTACTGTAAATTAACTAGGCTGGGTCAAAATGAATTCGAGTTAAAAAAAAAAGTGATGTTAAATGGAAAGTATTTTTTAGCCAATTGCAGTCTGTTTAATGCCCAAGAGTTGGTTTAGCAACTGCAGGACAGTGAATGTCAGATTGATCTAACTTGCAGAAAAGTGAGAGATGTACCAAATTAACAAAGCAGTTTCTCGATAATTTAGGCAGTTGATCGCATTGTCACAGGGTCATCGCTGGACAAAAAGAAATCTGTATTTAATAGATGATTTTTTGAAGTAAGTCTGAGTTATAAATACCTCTCCACACCAGCGAAGCATAAAAAATATTGTTTGATCATTGTTGAAACATATTTGATGATAATATGAGAACAGTGAATATGTTGCAGGTTTTGTTTAGAAAGTTTTTTTTTTCGAAAGATAGTTTATATGCAGTCAAAATAAATTAAGAGATCCTTATGTTCATGGATAACTGGCATAATTACAGAATCGAGAGGGTCATGATTGGAAGGCTATTCTTTTTAAGAGATATTTGAAGATGACTAGGTTTTCCATAGCCGAGTGGGCAAGAGCGGGAGTGCAGTAGCACACGCTCTTTGAGTAGACCGGGGTTCAAGCCCCTGACTGCTGAATACGGTCAATCTGCCAACCCGCACTGGACCAGCGTGGCAGATTATGGTCCATTTCCCTCAGCATGAATTGTTGAGGAGGCTTCCATCCTGCAGTGGGTTGATAATGGCTGCACTTTACTTTTAGGTTTTTATGGGTTACCAGATAAATTGAAAGAATGAACCTTTTGCGGAAATAACTTTGCAAGCTTTGCGTATGAGGTCTTGAGCAATGAAGGACGATTGAATTGAATGAGAGGTAGCAAAAAGTTTAACGGCTTCGCATAAGAAATTACACATTCCTGTGATAATAAGAAAGGTTGGAGGAGAGCAGAGAATAGTGTTGCTGAAAGCGCGCCTCCTTGAGGAATAACAGCAGGGCATGTATGCTAGGATATATTCTTAAAATTGGAGACTAGAACGCTCAAGGTAAAATCGAGAAGGAGAAGCAAAATGCACAATTTTTATCAGTGTATGATGTCGATTTATGTGTTTTGAGTTAAAGGCATTTAGAATAAATAAGTTATAAGCAAGTAAGTCGTGGTGGATATGCCTTTGAATGAATACATAATCAATTCATTACATAATGAATTCGATTATTTTGGATTAGTTTAAAATAATCGTGGGGCATACATCGTTCAAGAAGTTTAGAACAGAGGATGAGTTGATAGGCCAAATGTCTTTACTGCTTTGAGTATTTTTGCATTTTAGTTTTTATTACACACAAGCGCGCGTACACACAAACACTGACTGCTTTCACACACCAGCGTAAATTTATTTTTATTAATTTGAACAAAATTAATTTCTTTTACGTCAAAATTAGCAATCAGTGGAAACCAGTGCAGTACTACTTATGTTTTGGAGTCATAGTACTCTACGACTTGTTAACCCCTTGCATGGGGCCCTGAAGGATTTTGTAGAGCCATGGTACCTGCGTGTACCTTACAATAAATAAAGATTATTTATTTATTTATTACAGATATGTTTAATTTCGAAAATTAGATAAACTTTCACTGAGATAAAGACAGGAGTACTCATGCCGATAAATACAGTCAAGCAATATTCTTTTACACAAACGTACTTCATTACATGTAATTTTTTTTAACTCTTCACAATTAAATCCCCTGTCTCCACCCCACTGCACCTCAGATTATTATTATTATTATCCATATGATGCAAGGAAGCCTGAGGCTTATGCTTCACCAAGTTCCCGAGTAACCTTGAGAGAGAGAGAGAGAGACAAAAGTAGAAGGGAATCTTTCGCCAAGAAAAAGAAGAATGATGGTATCCAGCTCAGGACCCTGGGTGTGCCAAGCCCATACTCACCAGATGTGAGCCCCTTATTGAGATAGTAATAGTATTCGCCGTATAGTCCAAGGAAGACACAGGCATTTAATGTACTGGCAAAAAAAAAAAAAAATAAATAATAAAAAAAAAAAACCAACGAAGTAGGTAAGAAAACAAATTAGATGCTTCCCTCCTCACACAAATAAGTATCCAATTGCCCTTTGGATTTATTCAAACTGTCAACCTCAACTACCTGCAAGGGCAACCTATTCCAGCTATGAACGGCCCATTGACTAAAAGGAAATTTTCTACAATGTAATGTAAATTTAAACAATGTAATCTAAAAATATCTACAATCCAATCTTAGATACAGTGATGCCAGAAGGTAGCGAAAGACGCCGTAACAATAAATTGTGTGTGCATCCACGGGGGTGACTGAGGGAATAAGCCCCCCCCCACCGCCTCAAAAGCATGTTTTATTACATACAGCGCCGAATTTAAACCTTTGTCCCCTAAGCTATAACGTGCATGGTCGAAGTGCTGTCCTCCGAATTTTAACTAGCTTGTCAAAAAATAATTTCACATTGAATTTTGCAAGTCTCCGATTCCATAACATTCTTTTTTTCTGTTTTGCTTTCCTGTGTTTTATGTATCTATATTAGAATTGAGCAATATTATTATATTTATATAATAAAAATTTATTGGTGTAACGTGATAGATGGATTTTCGCATTTAATTTTAATTAGTGGTAAGGAACTAGTCGTGAGGCTGCAAGCCGTGCGCGATCTTTAGCAGCTTATGTTTTTTGGTTCTTAGCCTAAAATTGTTGGACTGACCTGCTTTCCTTATTAACAAATGAATTAATTTTTTCAAAAATATTTTTAATTTCTATTTGCCCGTCTCTACGCTTGGAATTTAAACTTAATATTTTGTACTTGCGGGTTGAATCCCCTCCCGATGTGGGAAACATTTTTCAGTTTTATTCAGAAATATATATATTTTTTTACTGTTAAAGGAACTTTTTATCTCACTTGTTAAGTGCAATAAAAAAAAAAAATATATACTATATATAGAAAACCCTCGTCAGCCTCGGGTTACGTTCCTGAAAAGTACTGTACTGCGGTTGGAAAAACCCATCCAAGTTTCCGTATAAAATAGGAGGTTAGGAGGAAACGTTAAATACGTGTATAAAAAAAAACAAATTAAACTTTTTTTTTTTGTTTATACCATGACAAAATGATTGAAAACGACTGTAGGATTGACAATGCAATTAGAAATAATTTAACAAGATGATGAAAAAAGATTTTACTCAGGGCCGACGGAACACGGTAAGCAGGGAATAGGGGCGCCAATGCCTGGGGTTGCCGAAATTCAATTTTTATTAAAATAATATTTAATAAAAGTATCTCAGGGGTGCTCAATACATTTCTGCCTAGGGGCCCCAAAAACCCTGGAGCCACGCCTGTATTTACTTGTGTTTTTACTTGCGCACCTCAAAGTAGATAACCCCCTACTTTGCAACTTTATTTTCCATGACATCATCTTGGTAAGCTTGAGCATTAGTAATAGTATTTTCTTTAAAATACTTAATGGATGATTGTCATTTTACTCTTTCAAACTCTTTTGCACTTCCTTATAGGGGTTTCAGTAATTCTTCCAGCCCTTGCAAGTTTAAGCTTTGCTAAATAACTGGATCAATTTCCATAAAATGGCCAGCAAGGTTAAATTCCATCTGCATTTCCTTTGAGGTTTTTCACAGTAAGAATCCACTTTTCTATGACCACCTCGTCATCCTCCTCTTTGCTACTAAAGGATTGAAGAGTAATTTCTTTGCAGCCCTGTTCTGTCAACTTCTCTGCCTGGGATTGAAGTAGCTCCCAACATCATTAGGCTGTATGTTGGTGAGCCCTTCTCCTTCCAAATATCTTGTTAACCCTATGATGCACTGCACTTCAACAGCAACTGGAGGAATGTCATGTAATTCCTTCACAGCCTCATTCAAAATTTTTCTCCAACATTCCTTCAACACAGATGGCTTCATCTCTTTAATCAAATCTTATGTTTATGCAATTCTCGACATTGAATTTTTTCGAACACCCTGCCACTGTTAGCGTTGGTTCTCTGTCCATGGCATAAAAGATGTGTGTAAAAGTATGGCAAATATAATAAATCTTCATTGTAGCAATCACACTTGGTCCATTGGTTGAATAAACAGTCTTCTGTTTGAAGGAAGAAACAACCCCAATGTTTGGATGAGCAAATTGGATTCTCTGGATTACTAGGTGCATTGTCAATGAGGAGTAGTGCCTTAAATTGCATATTTTTCTCAAAAACCATTGCTTAAACTCCTGGACAAAACAATTGAACCAGTGAATAAAACCACAGAAACCCATGCTTTGCAGTTAAAACCACCAATAAACAGGGAGATGATCCTTATTTTTGCCAAGTAGTATACAAGGGTTAAGCACTCTGTGATAAGCATTGGCTTGATGATGCAATCTCCATATGAATTTCAGCAAAAAGAGGAGTCAATCTGTCCTTTGCTGCTTCAAATCTGGGTGGAGTTTTCTCATTAGATATAAATATTCTAGAAGGCATCACTTCCAAAGCAAACCAGTTTTGTCGGCTTGTAGTTACACTGTCACCCGCTGAAGAGGGAATGCATGTATGGTACCCGGCACCACTGAGTAGTAAGTGAATTTGCAGTTATCGTTAAATCCTTTCTTCCTTGAGAGGAAGAACAGATTTACCAAGGTTCAGTTGCATGTGAAGCCATAAGGTTAGTGTGTGTGCACGCACGCACGCTTGCAGGTGTGTGTGTTAGGCTGTGCCAGTAGTTTCCTACAAGCCACTAAGATAGTGGAAGAAACAAAGAAGTGTAATTACTGATGCTCCAGCCTCCCCCTACAACTTGATTTTAGGGTTCCCAAATACACATTGTTCCAGGGCTCAGACTTCATTTTTTACAATTTAAACCATGCCAAAATGCATTGTTTAAATTACTGTTATTTCAATTGTAAGTTTATGTTAATCATGGATGATTTGAAATATTTTGGTTTCAAAGACTTTCTATAAACAGTTTGTGATAAATTTTATAATCAGAAAATTGGTAAATTCACTTCTTTGTAATCAAATTCAATAATTAAATAAATATTATAACAAGATGTCTTTATTTACATATCTTAAACTGTTTATTTGATTCACTTAGGGTGTTCATTTTTAGAATGTGAATCTAGAAATGATCAAAGGAAAATACAATTGTCAGGTTTCTTAACAAACAGTTAATAAATGTTGGAAAGTATCCTCTGTCAATATTATACAAATTCACTTATGTTGAGTGATATGACGAAGAATTTTCTTCGATAAATTGACTGCATTTTCAATGCTCGCTTTGAGCTTCCAAATGCATTGTGAATTTCTCTTAAACTTTTTCTGCTAATAACTTTCATTAAAAAAGGTCTGGAGGATGTTAAATTAGGACACCTGGGCATCCTGTTATGATTCAGTCCCCCACAAACTCTTGAAATGTTTCAGTTAGTGGGCATGTGGTAGGGCAGGATGGTTGACCCATCCTGTTGGAGCCAGATTTAATTTTTCCTCTAGCAATGCAGTAAACTGCATTATGATGCCTGGCTAAACAAGACAGGTGATAGAAATATAGAAAAAATATCCATGAGTATATGGGTGCATAGGTAAAAATGTCCATGTTAAAAAAAAAAAAAAAACAGGATGCTCAGTGAAACCATATCCTGACTTCAAAAATTTGTTAACTAGATGATTTTCATTGGAATAACATAATGAAAGAAAAAGTAAATGGATAATATATTCTAAAACAATATGCTATGGAAAGATGCCCATTCTTAAGCTTAGTTTTGAGGACCAGATACAAGAATTTAAAGTTTGGTCCATTTGGTTCTCCTTGCCAGTACTGAGGAGGACCCTTATTTGGTATTTGAAATGTGCACATTGGCTATCAGTTTGCAGATATTTAAACTTTTATTTTGAATATTCAATATTAAGCATAAAAGAAAAGTGGGAAAGCTGCATTATAAAAGGCCTTTGGATTTTTTAAAATTGGGTTTCAGAGAAGCAATTTGTTTTCAGTAAGGAAATGAATAATCATGAACATTATACTGTGAGACTTTGGGGTTGTAAAACACTTGTATAATTCTGTGGTGGTAGCATCCTCAACCTTTTCTTATTGGATTGCAATACTTAAGGTCTCCCATGTTGTCTTGTATATTATTCAAAAATCATAACTAATCTTTCATTTATGAACCCATTTGTTAACAGCTATAGATAACGTGGGAGTTCCATAAATAGTTAGACTAGAAGTAAACAGTGATTCCAAGTTTCATAGCATCTACGTACCAGTCAGGTTCCCATGCTAGTGTTACTACAAACAAACATAGTATCACATAACCAGAGGTTCCTTCACATAATGCAGTAACTCTGGGAAAACAATTAAAAAAAATAAATTCACAGCAAGTGAAAAATGTTTGTCTATGCTTATCTTTGGCATTTTTTCTGGCTACCAGTGCAGTGTGTGTGTGTGTGTGTGTGCGTGCACACACACACACACACCCCTACCTTTTCATGAATGGGTTGAGCAAGTGGGATTCTTCCAGTTAAGAACCTAAGGGGGCATAAATTGAAATTGAGGATGGACAGATGTAGAATAGATGTGTGGAAATTTTCCTTTAGCCAGTGGGTGGTTAATTGCTGGAACAAACTTCCATCTGTTGTTGGAAGTTGATAGGTTAAATAAATTTAAGGAGGAACTGGACAAATATTTAGAGGGGATTGTTTTGTAATTTTTTTTTGGCTGATGCTGCATAAGCTCATACGCTTGCTTTCTTGCATCACATGCCACTACTACTATGTAAATTTTGTATTCATCATCAGCTCAATTGAAAATACAATCCTGCCTAAAAGTTTGGAATCTCGTTTCATTTTTCTTAATTTTCAAATTTTTTTTTTTCAAAAATAGGACCAACTTGTTTACCAATTATTATTAAAATATTTTTTATTATGTATAAAACTCAAACTGAAATAGTATTCCAGAAATATTTAAGATATTCTGTAAAGTGTAGAAAATTACTAAATGAAGTAGAACATTGTAGAGGATTTCTGAATGTGGTATATTCCTGAATATTCTAAAAAGTGGGAGCATTGTTTCAATGTTATAGGAGATTGAAGATAATTCTAGAGTGATTTTAATAATAGAAACTGAGGAGTAACAATTAGCACTAGTAGAGGCATATGATGCAAGAAAAAGTGAAATGGGAAGGTGTTTTTTTGGCATCAACCAAAAAAACACACCTTCCAATTTCACCTGTCCATTCCCTCTAATTGTTTGACTAGTTTTGCCTTGAATTTATCTAGGCTGTCCACTTTTACAATGACAGATGGAAGTTTGGTTCCAGAAATTAGCCACCTGCTGGCTAAAGGCAAATTTTTTAACATCTATTCTACAACTTTTTTCTCAATTTGAATTTGTCCCCTCAGGCAGTGATCTGGGCTAGAGGAAGAATTCCATCAACATTGAGCTTTTCAAACCATTCAAGGCCTTATACACTTCCATCAGATTGCCTCGCAGGTGCCTAGTCTCCAGACACTAATTTGCATAACTTAAGCCTTTCTTTGTAAGAGCAACCAATTGTTCCATTCACTCATCTTGTTGCCCTTCTCTGTACTCATTCCAGCAGATCTACATCCTTCCTAAAATGAGGCCTCAAGGCCAGTATACAATACTCAAGGTGTGGCCTGACCATTGCCTTATACAAGGGGATAATCGCCTCCTTTTCCCTACTAGAAAAATTCCTGTATAACATTGACAAGACACCATGAGCTATTCTTGCAGACCATCTGCACTGCTTAGAAAACTTCATATCTGACTGCACAATTACCCCAGGGCCTCTTCATTATCTACCACCCTGAGTGTAGTACCACACAGTTGATACGTTACACTGGGGTTACTGCTACCCTTATGCAATACTTTACACTTGTCTATGTTAAACTTCAATTGTGACTTCCCAGCTCATCTGCTCAACTTTTCTAGATCCTATTGCAGTGCCATACCGTCATTAGTGGCATTAATAACCCTGCCAACCTTCATATCATCTGTAAACTTAGACATTAAGCCTGATATACCTTCATTAATAAATACAGAAAACAACTATGGACTCAACACTGATCCCTGGGAGATTCCACTAATTACATTAGTCCACAAAGAGCAGTGTCCATTGATTACCACTCAGTCTTCCCCCACTAAACCAGGGTTTCTTAACCAGGGGTCCGTGGAAGGATTTCCGGGGGTCCGTGAGCTTGGACGGAAAAAAAATCAACTCATTAATTTCCTTCACTTATGAATGTATGTAATAAATTACAATTGTATTAGCTGTATCTGTGGTCACCAATAGAAATAACATATTTTCATGTCATATTATAGTTATTGCATATCTCGAAAAATTGCTTATGCTCATTGTTACTTTGAAATTATGGCAGTTATTAGACCTGCTGCTAGATCGCACTTGACAGACTATCGTGTGATGTAGTTGGCAAATTATCCGGAAAATCAGCGCCTAGTAGGCCACTTTAAACCAGGTATGTTCAAACACATCGTACGGTTTAGATAACAGTCGAAGTGTGTAATTTAACCTTTTTGCTGCTATGTGCGTGTATACTGGTCCAACGGTGGAGGCCCCTGCAGTGCTACAGGCATGTATGCACGCCCAACGTGTGTCTGTTGATGCATACCATCTTTGTATATGACTTTCTTAGTTGCTAATATTGCATTAATTATTTAACATTCGTTACAGACCAAATTTAAGTTAATGTCGAAGAAAAGGAAGTATGATGAAAACTATGTATTATTTGGTTTCACTTGCATTAATGAACTTGACGGGACTCAAATACCGCAGTGTTTTTTTGTGCGGAAAAATTCTTGCAAACGGAAGTATGAAGCCAGCAAAACTGAAAGACCACCAAGTCTGTCTATGCTGAAAATGCATCTAAAGATGCTGGTTTTTTCTGTGCGAAAAAATCTCAATTCAAAAAAGCAGGGACACTTCCAAAACTTGGATTTGCCATTTCACAAAAACCTTTTCTTGAAGCATTCTATAAAGTTGCTTACTGGATTGCCAAGCAAAAGAAGCCCACACCATTGGAGACTTTAGTAAAGCCATGTGCACTGGAAATGGTCGAACTAGTCTGTGGACTAGAACAGAGAAAAAACTGGAAGCTGTTCCTTTGTCAAATGATGTAATACATTCTACAATAGTTGATATGTCTTTTAATATTTTGAAGCAGGTCATTGAGGAAATGGCAGCCTCGCCATTGCCCTTTAGTATGCAATTGGATGAAACTACAGATATTTCTCAATGTAGCCAGCTCCTTGTTTTTGTTCACTATGTGCATGCTGACACCATCAAAGAATTCTTATTTTGTGAGTCTCTTTTGGAAACTACAAAGGCCGTCGACGTTTTCGAAATGGTAAAGTTTTTTTACAAACGAAACTTTGAATGGAAAGGAAAACTTCATTCTCTTTGCACTGATGGAGCTCCTGCGATGCTTGGTAATACATCTGGTTTTGCTACTTTAGTGAAAAAATAAGCTCAAGTTGTTGTCACTCATTGCTTTTTACACAGACATGCACTGGCAACAGACTCTTCCAACAACCCTGAAAGAAGTATTGTCAACAGCCATAAAAGTTATCAAAGGAAGTTCTCTGAATCATCGTATTTTTAAAAGATTTTGTCAAGAAATGGGAGCAGAATAGGAAGTGCTTCTCTATCACACAGAAATGTGCTGGCTTTCAAGAGGACAAGTCTTGAAATGCTTGTTTGAACTAAGGGCAGAAGTTTCACTTTTTCTGGAAGAAAGAAAACTCACTCTTGGAACATTTTGAAAGGAAGGATTTTATCCATGGGTTGGCTTACCTGGCAGATATTTTTCACCATATGAATGAGATAAATCTTTCCATTCAAGGTCATGAAGTCACCATTATGGATGCAACTAAAATATTACAAGCTTTCTTGGCTAAGTTACCAATATGGAAGAAAAGAGTAGAGACCGACATTCTTGCAAACTTTCCACTGTTGCGCAGGAAGTGCTTTACCAAGATATAGTTGAAATGCAAACTTCTCTCTCAATTTTTTTGAAAAGATATCTGCAAACACTTGGAAACATTACAGAACTCTTTTAAAAGTTATTTCTATCTTGATGGCATGAAAATTGAACCATGGATCAGAAATCCTTTTCTTTCTGATATAAACTCTATCAAAGATGTTGACTTAACCAAAGATGAACTCATTGATCTTAGGTCAAAAAACTTACTACAATTGGAGTTTACCTCAAAAAGCCTTGGAGAGAATTCTGTTCCCTGAGAGAAGCCTATCCTTGTCTTGTAAAGTGAGCTATGGAAGCTTTGATACCATTTGCAACAATATATCTGTGCTAATCAGGATTTTCAGCACTTGTAACAATGAAAACAAAAAATTGAAATCGATTAGATGTCCAACATGACATGCATGTTGCCTTGTCAAATACCACACCACAGTTTAATGTTCTTATTCAAGATAAACAAACCAGCTTCACACTGATATGTCCTTAAAAAATAAAATTTAACTTCAACTTTCCTATATTTTAAATGTATTGTATTATTATTCAATGTGTTAAGAAAGAAATGTATATATTACTGTATAATGTGTTTTTTTTATAAATTTTGGTAACTATTTCATTAAACTGGTTTTTTGTAATTTTATTTTATGCATTTAAAAACCTTCTGAGAAGGGGTCTGTGGTATTCACCTGACTGGCAAAGGGGGTCCATGGAACTAAGAAGGTTAAGAACCTCTGCACTAAACCATCCCTTTATCCATAGCAGAAATTTGCCATCAATGCCACACTGCTCCAATTTGTACAGCAGTTTTCCATGTGCAACAGTATCAAAAGCCTTCCTAAGATCCAAGTATATGATAACAAAATTAATCTTTGCATCCAGTTCCTTTCTGACCATATAGTAACCAATCAAATTGGTCAGACAAAGCTTCCCCTTAACAAACCCATGCTGTGTGTGAACTATAACTGAAGTCTTGTCTAGATGATCCTGTAGTGCTTTTTTGGCCAGTGTCTCCATTAATTTCCCCGGAACAGAAGTTAAACCAACAAGTCTATAATTACTTGTCACCCTTTGCTCCTTCTTTGTGAATTAGGGTCACATTTGCACATTCCCAGTCCAGCCCAACTCCAGTTGTAAGTTATATCAGACACCTGTGATTCAGAAAGTGTTTGGTATAAGCTTTGCATATTTCGTGATATGGCAAGAAAACTAAGTGTTACAAAAAGAAGTGCTATTATAACTGTATAAAGAAAGTTATTCAATGAAAGATATTTGCAAAAAAAACTATACTGCTCATCAAAATTAACAGAACACACAGAAAAGATGGTGTAACTTGTGCAGCTTGTGATGAAGTGGGACAAAATTTGATGTTGTGGTGCACTATAGAATAATGATGAAATGAGGAGATAGTGAGAAATTTTGGGTGGGTATAAGGGACATTTATAGGTGTTTTATAAGAATTATCAAAAAGGTCACATGACATCAGTATAGCATATGATACCCTCCAATGGCTAAACAGGCCTGACAGTGAACCATGCTCAATATAAGGGTATTAATAAGATTGTGGCAACAAATCCCATTTTTCCACCAGCACAGATTTGCCAAGTTATCAAGGAGTTGGCTGTCAGCATGCAGTGTAATGCCACATGTTTGATTGGATTTAAGTCTAGTGATTGTGCTTGCTGCATACCTTTTGTGCAGTTACAGTACCCTATCAAAAACATGGAGAGGTATAGCTTGATTGTTATTCTGCCCACACAAGAACACTACCTCTACCACAATTGTCACTTTCTCTGATGGTGGAGGGATGGTACTGTATTGATGGTGGTTCCATCATTATCTGCAGTTGCTTCTGTTTTTCTGGAGTAGATCACATTGCCAGAATTGGATGCACTTCTTTAGATTTTTTTGTTTCTCAACTAAGAGCATAACCCCTCCACCCTTCCTGTCCTGTCTAACCTTTCTGTGCATGTACTTCCCAAATTCCAATTCTGCATTGCCTATATCCATGTGGCACCACGTCTCCCAACAACATCTGCTTTTGATGTTTTGACCAGCACTTCAAATTCATCAAATTTATTTACTATACTTTTAGCATTGGTGCACATGCAAGTATACATGCACCTATTCTTATGCTTAGTTACCCCTAACACAGCCCATTTACAGGTAGTTCTCGACTTTACGAGTTAATTCGTTCCTAGTGCTCTTAAAGCGAAAACTCGTAAAGTGGGAATTAAATCCCATAGACCTAATGTTAAAAATAGGGGTTACGTTCACAACAATGAAATTACTTTGTTTAAACGATTGATTTATCCAAAGAAATGAAAACGTAGCCTGTAAAATCAGGCTAATTATAATAATATAGAAATTAAGGCGCATTTAGGGCTAGAGCCTCAAGCTGCGAACAAATTTAGACTATGTATATAAAGTGCTTAGCATCATAATACACAGCCATTTCTGAATAAACAGAAAATTTTTAAGGTGGCATCGTTTTAGGTTATATCTCATATCGCAGCTTGAGGCTCTAGCCCTAAATGCGCCTTAGTCTAAATACATCATACACCATCAGGCATCTCTCATATTGTGGAGTTATACTTCATAACTGTTTTTGCCATCATTGCATCACTTGGGTACCTACCCACTCACTGACGAAGGGCCAAATAGCCCTGAAACAGTGCTGTCTGGGTGGTGGTACCTATCTGAGAATAAGTAACATTAGTCTTCTCCTTAGGTGAAGCGTTACTTATTCGAAGTAGTGCAATATCATGGCAACTCGTTGTGAAGGCATTCACGATATGAGATATAACCTAAAACGATGCCACCTTAAAAATTTTCTGTTTATTCAGAAATGGCTGTGTATTATGATGCTAAGCACTTTATATACATAGTCTAATAATATAGAAATTATTTATGACTTACAAATGTTAAAGAATGTTTATTCTTCATCATGGACTAAATGCACACTCGTCGATCACTCATTATTGGCTCGGCACTCGTTGGTTTGTTGCACAAGGAGTCTTCAGAAATGTTTCAAGAGGCGTTTATTTCGAAGATAATCTCTTTTCTTTATAAATTTCAATACCACGCATAAGCATGGAATGCACAAATTGCAACTAACACGATTTGCGTGGAGTAACAAGTTTTATGAAGCTTAAAAAAAAAAGGAATGAAGAGAAGATTCTTAAAATTTGTTTTTTTATACAATTGAAGATTTGAGTCAAGTGCAAACATTTCACACAGTTCCAGCTATCGGTATTTTCGCAAATGCAATAACATCGAGTTTACTACCCGTTTATAATTGCTTGCAGTAACAAAGCCCAATACAATTTGCACTTTCCGGTTTCAATAAACCGGAAAGTGCAGTTTTTTTTATTTGTTTTATGGTCGTGACTTCCAAAAATGTCACAAAGGCGTTCAAAATTGGTTCTTATAACAGAACGTATGATAACAACCAAAGTGTAGTGGATTTTAATGATTTCAGTTGGTAACTAATATAATTTGCACTATAAAAACGACCTTTTAGGGAGTTATATAGCGAAAATTTGAACCTCCGAGGTCGTGGAATGAATTACTAAAAAACAATGTTATTGGGTTCACATTAAGATATTTTCGCGATACGATGGTAACGGATTAATATCGTAAAGCGGGGTACACTGTATTGTATAGCTATGTGCGTGGTTTGAAATGCGTTATTTATGATTGTTTAACATTCATTTTTTTTGCAGTTAATGTTCATATTTTCGATTTTGTTGATACTTGGAAAAAAAAAAAAAAAACTTAAACCCGGGAACTTGTAAAGCGAGAACTGCCTGTATTAGTTATGTCCCTGTGGACTGCATTTAACTTCTGTTCCTGGAGAAAATAGTGGAATCACTGGTAAAGAAGAAATGCAGGACCATCTAGGAGTATAGTTACACAGGGCAGTGGTGTCCAACCTTTTCCCGTACGGGGGCCGTATTCAAAGTTAGATTTGTTTCGCGGGCCGCACAGAGAAAATTCAAGAAAAAATTGTGACATTTTCTATATCATTTTACTCGTAAAATTTTTTTTCGTTTTCTCTTTTCAAGCTATATATAAAAAAAAAATTCTCAGAAATTATGTGCAACAAATCTGATGCACATCAGATTTGTTGCACATAATTTCTGGGAAGTTTTTCTGAGTGATTTACTTTTTAGATTTCATTAAAATTATAAAAATGACTTACTTTTTTTTAAAATACTTTACTTTTGTTTCTGTTTTAAATACTTCATTTTGTTTAAAAAATACTTTACTTTTGCTTTTAAATGCTCATTTTAGAAAATTTATAACCTGAAAAGGATCACTGGGTCCATTATTGTTTTTTCCATTATTGAGTATTACAGCTCTGATTCATACTATCAAATTATTGTTTTCTGTATTTATAAATGATATTGATGATGGTATATCAAGCTTAATGTCCAAGTTTCCAGACGATACAAAAGTTGGCAGGTTTGTTAAGGACACTACTGAAGCTATGCTGCTGCAACAGGATCTGGAAAGGTTGAGCAGATGGGCTGAGAGGTGGCAAATGAAGTTTAACATTGACAAATGTAAAGTACTACATATGGGGAAACAGCAACCCCAGAGCAACATATCAACTCTGTGGTACTACACTGACAGGGGTAGAGAATGAAAGGGACCTGGGGTGGTTGTGCAGGCAGATATGAAGTTCTCTGAGCAGTGCAGATGGGCTGCAAGAGTAGCTTGTGGTGTATCGTCAATGATATATAGGAATTTTTCTAGCAGGGATAAGGAGGTGATTATTCCATTGTATAAGGCAATGGTCAGGCCACACCTAGAGTGTGGCCTGACCATTGCCTTATATTATAGGCATTACAGCTCTGATTCATACTATCAAATTAATTTTCATACTCTTATTGACTATTTCATTCTCTTCCTGTCTCTCCAGTAGTATACAATCGATACACACAATTATGGGAGATTTTTTGAATGGCTTGGTACAAGAGTACTGTATACAGGTCTGGAGGCCTCATTTCAATAAGGATGTAGAGCTGCTGGAACGAGTACAGAGAAGGGCAACAAGTGAATGGACCAAAGGGGTGATTAGTGAATGGACCAAATTTGGAACAAGATTAGTGAATGGACCAAAGGGGTGCTCTTACAAAGAAAGGCTCAAGTTTTGCAAATTACAGTGTCTGGAGACTAGGCACCAGTGAGGTGATCTGATAGTGGTGTATAAAGCCTTGAATGGTTTGAGCATGCTCAGTGCTGATGGAATTCTTCCTCTTGCTCAGAATAATCACCTGAGAGGGCATAAATTCAAATTGAGGAAAGACAGATGTAGGATAGATGTGTGGAAATTTGCCTTTAGCCAGCGGGTGGTTGGTTGGTGGAACAGACTTCCATCCCTTGTCGTGGAAGTTGATAGTCTAAATAAGTTTAAGGGTCAGCTAGACAGGTATTTCGAACAAACAGAGGGGTGAAGTGGAAGTGGTTTTTTTTTTTTGGCTGATGCTGCATGAGCTTGCATTTCTTGCATCAAATGCCTCTACTAATGCTAATGAGGTCAGAAGAGTTTAATATGAATAAAGGTAAACTGAAGTCAAGAAAATCTTCAGCATTAACCTTAAAAAGAAAAAAGTACCTAATTTCATGTGTGCCTGTCCAACCTTACATTTACATATGCACTCCAGTTACACAAGATTAGTTGGAACTTTATTCCAGCAGATAATAACCTGTTTGTTAAACAAGAATTTTCTTATATCCAGTATCTTTCCTCATGCATGTACTGTTTTTGACTTGGTGCATTATAGCCTAAGCTACCAATGCCATTAAACATAAATAAACCAACCAACCAATCTTGTACATGTCCACTAGCTTGTGCCACCTATGAAACATCAAAAAACTTATTTAATTTACTCAGGCTGTTCAATACCTTAAATATTTCAAGTCCCTGTGAAAAAATCTTGTCTTGAGACACTGCAGTGTCATCCTCATGTTGATATTCATATCTCCCTCCCATATTTGAGGTGTTTCTTTCAGAAATGAAATCTAATTTCAGTAATGATGCAATCTATATAAAAGGTTAGCAATGGTCAAACTTAGTTATTTATATAAAGAAGTATGTCTAAAAGAGATACTCTAGTTTTAGGGTACTTAAATTAGGGCTCCAAACCTATAGAGTACTCATGATGTGGCCTAACCAAGGCATTAAAATAATGCAGTAATTGTTTTTACTAACAAAATTCCTGTACATAAATAAAGTAACATGTGCTGTGCTAGCAGCCAGTAATCTACATTTTAAGATGTAGAACTTCACCCGATGCCAACCCCAGTGTTTCATTTTACCATACCATCATTAATTGGTAAATTGTAAATAAACAATCTGTTATTAATATTAAATATACACTACAGTAATCTTTTTTACAGAACTAAGTTAAAATTATTTATATGAATTTGCTATTTTTATAAAAAATTCTAGATGTCTGTCCTTCAAACTGGTTTGATTGTGAGAATGGTAGGTGTATTGCCATGTTTTGGAGATGTGATGGTGGCAATGACTGTGGAAATTTGAAAGATGAAGTCAACTGTGGTAAGTTAAATTAAGTGAGTAATTTAAGCATTAGAAAAACAAATGAACAGTGTTTATGTACTATGCTGAATAAAATAGAATAATGCAAAATTCATTATAATACATAGTGATATGAATCTTTGTTGTGGGGCTCGCCCAACACACTTGTTCTGTTCAGTTCATGGAAATTAACACATGGATAACTGTGGTCCCAGATGTACCCACACTAGTATGTGATTTCAATATACATGTAGATATGCTGAAACAATTGTGGAATTGACTAACACTCTGAAAGCTTAAACTGGAAAGGCTAGAGACACTGCTATCAGAAATACACTAGTTTTAGACATTTTCTTAAAATATTTATTTTCTAAATATTTGGCATGACTTATAGGTCATGCCAAATATTTTCTCTTTCAGCTCTGATCAATATCTCTTAACTTTAGCTTGCTTGCCCTTGCATGTATATTCCAGTGATATCATTGAGGTAGCAAACTAATACTTTCTCTAAGTTATGTTAAGTCTAGGAGTCATTCTTGCAATACTTAAACTGATTACTAGGAAGCTCTAAAAGAGAATGCAACAGAGGACATCATACAAGAATTAGATTAGAATTAAACCATCAATCATTGAAGAATTAGACTGGAGAAGATAATGATTTTCACTTAAAACCATGTTTCATGTCCTTCAGGGTGCCATTTCTATTTAAATGTCCCTGGATTGCATTCTTAATTATTGCCTCCAAGATTTTCTCTAACATTGAAGCCCAGACTAACTGGTTAGTGTGACTTTAGTGTAGTTACTGCCTTCACTTTTAGAACTGCTGTTGATTTATTGGTGAAATGTTGGTAGCTTTTTAATCCAGTGGAATTTCTCCAGAGTCCAGTTACACCCTCATAATTAACCTACCACATAATTAACCTTACAGACCAACTTATATCTATCATAGGCTTCCATGTCACCCATTAATTTGTATGTATCCCATGCATTTTTCTTCTCTGCCACATGTCTCATTAGTTCATCTGACAACCATTTAGGCCTAAACCTTGAACAATATTTCTTAGTTGGTATGTAAAGCCTGGTAGCCTCCAAGATTAGTTCCTTGAATGCTTCCCATTTTGAGTTTGCTGTTGGTAACATCAGTTGGTCCCACTGTATGGAATTTAAATACTGTCTCAGACCATCATAGTCGCCTTTATGAAAACAAAAACCCTTCCCTTTACCTCTGATGGTAGTTACCTCCTTGAGTAAATCCCACTTGAACACACTGTGATCACTGCCACCTAGTGGTTCATTTATCTGCAGATTCTTAATGCATGAAGAATCACTACTGATAATCAGATCAAGAGTATTGCTCCCTCTTGTTGCCTCATGAACATGTAGAAAACAATCATCCAATAAATTCACAAAAGCCTTGCTAGTGTGTGAGTGACCAATCCACAAATTCCAGTCAATATCTGGGAAATTAAAATCCCCCATTATAAGATTCTCTGATTTACTGGCCCACTCTATTTCCCTGTACAATATCTTATTATACTCATCAGAGTCATTAGGCCTATAGCACACTCCTACTCTCAATTTTGATTTCCCTATGCTTATGTCACACCAAACTGACTCGACACTGCCCTGTCCATCGATGTCGACTGGCTTCACTTCCTTGGACTTTGTGTTTCTTAACTAATAGCATAACCCCTCCTCCCCTCCTGTCCTGTCTATCCTTTCTATACACATTGTATTCCCCAAATTCCAGTTCCACATTCCTTATATCTGTGTGACACCACGTCTCTGATATCCCAACAATATCTGCCTTTGATGTTTTGAGCAATACCTCAAATTCATCAAATTTATTTACCAAACTCCTAGCATTGGTGTACATGCAGGTATACATGCACCTGTTTCTATTCTTGGCTACCCTAACACAACCCATGTGTTTACTTGTACTGCAATGACTCCCAGCAGTCTCTGAAATATCCTGCATCTTGTTTTTCAGGCTTCTGCTCATTTCAATAGAAGCAGTGCAAGAATCACTTCCACCTCTGCCAGTGGCTACTGTTAATCTATTAGTCCTTGTATCCCCCCCAAACTAGCAGTTTTCCGACCCACCTAATTCTGCCTCGACAGCATCAGCAAAAATTCTTGCACCCTTTCTATTTAAGTGTATTCCATCCCTGTAGAAGCAATCTCTCCTGTTAACAAGTACAGTCCAGGCTGAAAAAAATTCTACCCCTTGAGCCTTAATGTAATGTATCCCATTCTTTGCACTGTTAACCAATTCTTTCTCATATGCAACCTTGCTTGTCCTAATAGTAGTGGCATGTGATGCAAGAAAGCAAGCGTATGAGCTTATGCAGCATCAGCCAAAAAAAAAAAAAAAATCCAAACCATTCCCTCCAAATGCCTGTCCAGTTCCTCCTTAAATTTATTTAATCTCTCGATCCATTCAAGGCCTTATACACCTCAATCAGATCACTGCGCAGGTGCCTAGTCTCCAGCCACTGCAATTTGCAGAACTTAAGCCTCTCTTGGTAAGAGGATCCCTTCATTCCCCTCACCAATCTTGTTGCCCTTCTCTGTACATGCTCAAGCAAATCTACATCCTTCCTAAAATGAGGCCTCCAGACCTATATGCAGTACTCAAGGCGTGGCCTGACCATTGCCTTATACAGAGGGACAATCACCTCCTTTTCCCTGCTAGCAAAATTCCTATATATCATTGACAAAACCCCATGACCTGACCTGGCAGCCTGTCTGCATTGCTCAGAAAACTTCATATGACTGCACAATTACTCCCAGGTCTCATTTTCTACCACCTTAAGTGTAGTACCACACAGTTGGTACGTTTCTCTGGGGTTACTTCTACCCATATGCAGTACTTTGCATTTGTCAAGGTTAAACTTCAGTTGTCACTTCTTAGCCCACCTGCCCAAATTATCTAGATCCTGTTGCAGTAGCACACTGCCATTACTGTCATTAACAACCCTGCCAACCTTTGTATCATCTGCAAACTTCAACACTAAGCCTGATATACCTTCATCAATATCATTGATAAATATACAAAACAACAGAGGACCCAACACCGAACTCTGTGGGACTCCACTAATAACATTAGTCCACGAAAAGCAGCACCCATTAATTACCACCCTGTCTTCTCCCACTCAACCATCCTTTTATCCATTGTAGCAACTTACCCTTAATACCATTCTGCTCCAATTTGTACAATAGTCTTCCATGTGCAAGTGTCAAAAGCTTTCCTGAAATCCAAATAGATATAAATTTTTTTGCATCCAGTTCCTTTGTAACCACATCATAATATCCTATCAAATTTGTCAGACAAGACTTTCCATTAACAAACTCATGCTGTGTCTGAATTATTGCTGCAGTCTTGTCTAGATGATCCTGCAATGCATCTTTAACCAGTGACTCCATTATTTTACCTGGAACAGAAGTTAAACTAACTGGTCTGTAATTACTCGTGTCACCCTTCAATCCACTTGTGAATTGGGGATACATTTGCACATCTCCAGTCCATGGGGACCTCCCCTGAGTCCAAGGATGCTCTCATAAGTATGGCTAAGGATTTGCTTAGTTGCTTTGCCACCTCCTTTAATATAACTGGATGGATCCCATCCACCCCAAGTGCCTTATGTTTAACTTCAACAATTTCTCCTCCACTTTGCTCTCAGTTATTACAAAATCATTAAGCACCCTGCTACAATTTGATAACCTTCTGCCATTTTCAAACCTTAATAGCTCCTCATGTGCAAATGTAGATGCAAAATACTCATTCAGTTTGTTTGCTATCTGAGCAGGATCATCAACAGTCGAACCATCTATATTAAGTGGACCAATCCGATTCAACCCCTTTCTTTTAGAGTTTATATAAGTAAAGAAATCCTTGCTGTTTTTCTTAGGATCTTTTGCCAAAGATTTCTTGTAATCTGTCTTCATCTGCCTAACCTCCTTTGTGACCTGATTACAGACTAGCTTATCTGCCATAGGCTTCTGTGTTGCTTGATAATTTATATGCATCATTAATTTTTTTTTTAAGAGTCGCATTAGTTCATTTGATAACCATTTAGGCCTAAACCTTGAAGAGTATTTCTTAATAGGTATGAAACTTTTAGTAGCATCCATGATTAATTCCTTGAATGCTTCCCACTTAAAATTTACTGTTTGTAACATTGTCAGTTGATCCTACTGTACAGAATTTAAAATGTCTGAGACCACTGTACTCACCTTTATGGAAGCAAAAACCCTTTTCTTTACCCCTGATGATAATTTAAATCTTTAAGTAAATCCCACACTGTGATCACTGCCACCTAGTGGTTCCTTTATCTGCAAATTCTTAATACACGAATGATCACTGCTGATAACCAGATCAAGAGTATCCTCTCTGGTTGCCTCATGCTGCTGCAGAAAACAATCATCCAAATAATCCACAAAAGTTTTACTAGTGTGTGAGTGACCAACCCACAAGTTCCAGTCAATATCTGGGAAGTTAAAATCCCCCATTATAAGACATTTTGATTTACTAGCCCACTATTTCTCTATACAATTGTTCATTGTACTCATTTGAGTCATTAGTCCTTTTGTGTAGTACTATTACAGACCAACTTGTAGCTGTTGTAGGCTTCATTACTTTTCATTTCTTTTTGACTTTCCCATTGAACCTTTTTCTGCCCTGTTAGACTGGCTAGCTCCATATTCATCCATGTCAACTTTCTCCTTGTGTTATATTTTCTTAATGTATGTATATATTCATGGCTTCTATGATTATTGCTTTAAAGGTATCCCACAATTCTAATATATTCACCTTTCCTCTGCAATCTGCCCAATTCATAGATGCCATGTAGAATCTTAAACTGTCATAGTCAATTTTTCTGAAATTAAAACCCATGCCTCTACCTTTATCCACCAAAAAAACTTTCATCTTCCAACTAATGACTGGGTGATGACTACCTGTACTACAGAAACCATTGATAGGTTTCTGTAGTACAGAAACCTGTCAATGGTTTCTGTACTACAAAGTCCTGTGACATCTGATTCATGAGTAATGATGTCTAGAATATTCATACTCCCGGTATTTTTCTCTAACATGCTTGTATAAATCTATTTCATTTAAAAATTTTGTTCCTGTGGTGAGTTTCCCACCGACTAATTCCAGTCAATTAGAGGAAAATTGAAGTTGCCATTCGCACTAGTTTGTCTATTCCATCTGCATGTAGAGATTCTCTTTATAATCTTGTCTGGAGATTACTATTACTCTCTCTGCTTCCAACTAACTCATCACACAGATTCTGTGCTGACAGGCATAACTTCTGACTCAGCAAAAGCTCTTTTCATGCTTAGGCTGCTTTTGATAAGAAGCTTGACCCCAACATCCCTTCTGTCTTTCCTCTCCTTAAGTACATTGTACATACTACAGTGAAACTTCCCCCAATTTCTGGGCAACACCACATTTCTGTTAGCCCTATTATATCAACGTTAGTTCTAACCAGTAGTTTGAATTCACTCATTTTATTGACAAAAATCCTAACATTACTGTAGACACTTAAGACTATTCTTCTATAGTTAACCACCCTGACATAGCCTTTGAAGCTATTTAGGCTTATTTCCCTAGGTTTATCTAACTGCTTATTTGAAACATTGCCACCCTCAATGTCTCTTCAATGTTGTCTGCTTTGGCAACAAACAATTCTTGAGATGTGCAAGCATTACTTTGACCCATATCATCAGATAAATTTTATCTTATTACTGTTCTCCCTCATAACTAGCTGTTTATCTGAACCCTTAAGGTATCTTGAATGATGCTGGTAAAAATTCTAGTGCCACCTTTATTCAAGTGAATGCAGTCTCTACAAAATAGACTGCTTCTACCTACAAGTGTGTGCCATGCTGATTTAAAAAAAAAATCCTCCCTCCCATAAATGTGATGGAGAGAAAATTAACTTGTCTTGAGTTAATCCACAAGGCTTTCAGCAGTCACCATATAGGTAAATGCAAATAAATTTTCTATTTCAATGTTACAAATGTAATAATTCAGAGGTTTAGTAATGCAATGTCAGCCTGATCTTTCATGTAAGAAACCACAACAACAGCACCCAGAATTACTTTACAACAACAGCACCCAGAATTACTTTGAGTAATCTATTGTAAATTACTGGTAAATCTCTAGTCTTGTTAAAGAATAGCAGTAGAGAATACTATGACCTGACAAATTTCTCAGTGCAGTTGGAGTTTGATAAAAATCCTGGTGATAATCTACACCTTGCACAACCAGATCTTGCTCATTGTTAAAATGAGTTATGCAATTTATTGCATAGTTGATTTTTTAGAAATACATTTTTTAACATGTCTATTTAACTTATTTTTTGTGCTGGATTGTTGATGTGAACAAATGAATGAAAACAGTTTACTTTCTGACAGTAATTATCTACACTCTGCACAATTCTGGGCACATGTATTTATCAAGATAATGGTATAGATTTTCTAGACATGCACTCACTTGTTGCCTGTGGTCAGATTAAAAAAAAACTGCTTTGTAACACTTGTCTTTCAGTGGGTTTTTGTCAGTTGTCTCTGTCATATCAGTGGTAACTATGAAATAATGGCATTTGTTGCTTGTGAACAAACAGGATAATTCTACTTTTAATCACATTTTTCCTTTTTGTACAGCAGTTAAAAATCACCAGGTCTTGATACAAACAAAAAAGGAGGTTAAAGGTATTGAGTATTTACTAGTAGATAAGATCATTATTTTTACATAAAAACTTGATGTACAGGTGGCAAAAATTTGTGCGTAACAACTAAATGTTACAATTCATGTGTAAATATTGGTGATTGAATGATTTTTTAATGCTGTAAATGTCTTATTAATTATGCTCTAAGGTATGCTAATATTTTCCAGGAGAAATTCCTACTGCACAGTGCCATGTCGATCAGTTCTCATGCCATGATTCACGTCACTGCATCCCTTTATCATGGTATTGTGATGGTGAAACTGATTGTGTAGATGGATCAGATGAAGTTTTCTGTGGTAAGAGTTCAATGAAATTTTAGTAAAATATATTGTATAGGAAAAATTTTTATTATTATTCATGTTGCTGTACTTAATATTACTATTAGCGATATGGTGTGAGAATTAACCAAGTATTGCTATTAATCATATGGTTTAGGAATTAACTTCATTGTTGTATATGATTCATATGGCTTTTGCCACATCAGCCATAGAAGTGAATAAATGGATCCTGGAAACCATTCAGAGGACCATCCTCCTTACCATAATGAGAACGACTAGCACGGCTGCCCTCCAAGTCCTGGTAGAGGTTCTCTTCCTGGACCTTGAAGCTACCCACTGCGGTCTGTTCTGCCATCTTGCTAGAAACATTGTAGTCAATGTGTTTCTAGCAAGAAACACTGGGTGGAGTGTGGGCAATGTTGGGTCCCATTAGGGGCAAGTGGCCAAATGACCCGAGGAACAACAGTACACAATACTACACATATAGAAGATCCATACACTTTTAAACCTCTGGCATTGACAGTGTTCATGCCACACCTACAATGTATACTACGCGGAGATGGGGGAGACCTCTGTTGCCATTTGACACTAAACACTCTACAAAAATTGGCTACAATGTATGACCTCACCACTGACATTACTAATGACTGCAACTGTGAGAAGAGAAGAATCACTAACCACTTCATCCAGATTGGCAGAGGAGATGGAGCTACACAGAAAAAGGCACAGTGACTAGAAGATTCCTCCCCACTGTCACCAAGCTGTACCCTAAGGAGCCAGTGTGGTATTCACCCAGGTCGGAATACCTCCTTCCTCCTTACAGGATATGGCCCATTTAAAGCTAAGCTTTACCAACTCTGCATCATAAATAATGCAGACTGTCCCTGTGGAAACCCAGAGTCCTGGAGACACTTAATGTTTGACTGCAATCTGCATGACTACCTACGACTATGCCTAATAACAGCAATCCAATATATACCAGACAACCAAGAACCCAGACTGTTAGACAAGAGGACTACAAGGCACTCAGTCAATATGCCCAGGATCTATTTTCCAGAAGGAAAACAATGATAGCAATACACCAAAGGCAACCCAACTAGGACTGCAGGAGGTCAAACAAGTACGTGACATAAAAAAACTCCATACCACAGAAAGACAAGACTTTAGGATTATTTGGATGGCCTACTGGTGACCCATAACCACTCCCTTGTGTGGACCTGTTTTTTCCCATTTCCTAGGGGGGTATTTGTGCTTCTCCCCTCCTTGCCTCCCCATATTTTCACTCTGGTGGTGCATGCCCCACTGAAAGTGGGGGTCACCTTCCTATCTGCCCCTCTTTTTCCTATTTCATCTCCCCAGTTTTCGCCCCCCTCCAACACTTTCTCTTGTACAGCAACTGCCCCGCATGTACAAATTTAAATCACATCAAATTTTGCCTGACCTTTTAGGCTCTCTAGAAATAGCTCTTTCAGTGTAAAACCCCCCATAGCGCTTTCTAAATGCAATTTTACCTAAATCAACTGCGATTTCTCCAACCTTTATTTTAAGTCTTAATCACAGAAATCCCAGGAAAGTAAGTGGCAGGACCTGCCAGAATATAATTAGTCTCTTGGCACACCCAGCCGGCATCCCTGTTGCTAGATGTGGTAATGCTGGGTCCCACTAGGGGTCTGGTGGCCAACAGGCTGGATGAACAATGGGTACAAACTACATACCACATGATCCATACATTATTTTTAAACCTCTGGCATAGACAGGGTACTGTCACTCAATACATAGAACATATGCAGGGATGGGAGAAATCCTTGGAGCTGTCTGATCCTCAACATTCCTATACCAGCCATATAAAATGTGGCTTTTGACCACCCACACATGAGAGGGCAGAAATTCAAATTGATGAAGGATGGTTGCAGAATGATGTGCAGATGTTTTCATTTAGCCAGCAGGTGATTGATTGGTGGAACAAACTTCCATCTGTTGTGTTGTTGTGAAAGTTCATAACTTAAATACATTCAAGGAAGAACTAGGCAAACTATTGGAGGGAATGAATAGGCGTGTTTTTTTTTTTTGGCTTATGCTGTATAAGCTTGCTTTTGTTCTTTCTCTCATTGCTAAAGACCTTGCAGCATCTTAAACTTCACAATCTCCTTTCTAAAATTAAAACCCATTCCTTTGCCTTTTAACAATTGCTGCCTCCATCATTGAACTTAACTTTTTGGTCACTCCCTACTAATGATTCCTGTACTGATAGGCTTATGAAATCATCTGGTTTGTGGATTTTGGACCTGCTGATCAGAATCATCTAGCTCATTTAAAAATTGTTTCCACTCCCACTTACTCCAGGCATTTAGGGTAAAATTGAAATCACCTATAATTAGATATTCACACTTTCTTGTCAGTTTCATTTGCATATAGAGAATCTTTTTATTTACTTCACAATATTCTGTTCAGTAGTTACTTGCTCTCTTATTAACTTTTCTTCCACCTGACTTGCATCACACACGTTCTCTACTAGCACATGTAACTTCTGAATCTGTGAAAGCTTTTATTGCAAGCTGCTTATCAAACTGCTTTTGATAAGAAGCATGATCCCCCCCCCTCACCCAATTACCTCTTCTATCTTTCCTATCCTTCTTTAATACATAGTATATGCTACAGTGAAATCCATCCTGTTTCTTGGTGACATGTTTTTGTTAGTATATCAGAGTTAGTTATCCCAACAGGAGTTTGAATTCACTTATTGCATTGATGACTCTCCTAACATTACTCTGAGCCAGTGGTGTATTTGGGCTGGAACAACGTTCTGGTACATTTTTTATAAATGTCATAATAGAAAATAATTAAATTTATACACCTAATATATTATGAAACAATGGCATAATCAAAGGGGAGGTAGAAATATCTGTTTTACCCATTGCTACTAAAAATATGTATTAATAGTAATCTTTAAAATTAATAGATTTCTTTAAAAATTTATTTAAAAACAAATTTTTAAATTCTTACTGAAGTGCAATGTGTTGGATAAAGAGATCCAACAAATGAGATATACTGTGATGCATGTGAATGCTGCATTTTGACTTGCCATGAGCCGAACACTAGAACTGGTTCTATGAACAGATAGTCTGAAGTCTGATTCAATTACTGTACAGTCTGTGGCTTTATCATAGTCTTCTGGAGAACGAGCATTCTGGTACTTTTTTTTTTTTACGATGAACATTCCAGTACTTTTTTTTTTTTTTTTTGCAATAAACCTCTGCTCTGAACACAGTTAAGACTAAGCTTCCTTGTATGGTTTACTACTCTGGCAGACCAATTGAAGTTAAGCTAGCTTCCTTAACATGGTGGATGCCTTTGAAGGATTAAAAGAGAGGGACCCATCAAGTGCTCAGCCCAACCCATGCTCCAGTAGTAAACACAACATCCTCCACAGCAGAGATTCTTGGCCCTGCAGGAAGTAGCTATAGTTGGTGACATGATTGTTAGGAAAATGGAAAATATGTTATGCAAAAATGACAAGCGGAATTAGGACCACAATATAGTTGCAGGGAGCTGAAGTTGATGTTGTAGAGCAGCTAGCCAGGCCACAAAAAATGTTATCAATAGCAAAACATTAATATTGTTGTAAATGTTGGTATTGATAATATTAATAGTAGATCTGAGGATTTAATTAAAGTACAGATCAGTGTTCAGAAAGTAACAAGTTAGGATTGAAATTGCAAGTGTCTAATTCTGTCCAGACATGATAGGAGTACATGATGAGAGCCTTGTCAATCAATTTGGCCCTGGAGAGACTATGCAAGACTCATTGGGAAGAATATTTTTGAGCAGGCTGTGCTGATTAACAGGAGAAACTGATTTTACAGGGATGGGAATACTCTTAAATAACAAGTCCAATACTGTTAGCATTGAGGCAGTGATAGGTGGGTCAGAAAACTGCTAGAATTGGGAGGATACAGAGACCAATAGATTAACAGCAGCTACAGGCAGAGGTGCAAGTGATTCTTGCACTGTGACTCGTACGTTTACAAGATCACAAATGTTTTTTTTTTATATATTTTGGGGCAGAGCAAATAACTGTGCATAACTCATTTATTATTATACAAATGGAGAGGACACAGGTGGCAAGTAATTTTATTTATATATTAATCACATTTATTTGATCATGACATAGTTTACACATTAAAACTCCAAATTAGCTAGAATAGCTGATTTGGAGTTTTAATATTTTTAAATACAGGTAACCCTCATATAGCACGATAGTTAGGTTCCTATAAAATCTCATTTAGTGTGAAGCCATGTTATATGGGACTAAGAACCAGTACAAAAAAGGGGGTTATGTTCTAAAAGCTAACAAAAATATGCTTTTTTTTATATAACTATTGGAAAGTTAATTTTTATTAAAAATAGTAATAACTGAACAAATATCTTACAAACTGATATGCCAGATAATGTATGTTCATCTACTTTTCTTAATTGCTGCTCAGCACAATCAAACAAGAACATTTTTTTCTGTTGCAGAATATCTTTCCCCTTCTGAAATTTCATCTGTAGTATCTAGATTTTGTGTATCTTTTGCTCTGCATTCAAAAAATAAGATTCTAATTGCTTGGCTAAGTTTATGCCTTCTCATATGCTTTTTAGTGTAAAATTTGGAACTTCAGAATTTCTGTGCTATCATCCTCTGAATTGATTTGGTTTATGTCTGATGCCATTTCTATGGAATCTGCATAGCTGACCTCTTTTTCTACCAGTAATTCTTGAACATCTTCAGTAATCTCCTTGCACCTTCATGATAGTGGGACTGCTAGTAATCCTGGGTGTAACCTCCATGCACACAAGCATACTTGGTGACCACCCAGGTGTGAACCAATGTAAGCAGGGGTCGAGGTGAGACACCAACACCACATGGAGGAATGCCACCCCTCTGTGTTATCAGGCAATACTAGGTGGTAGATGACTCATCAACTGGTGCAATACCACCACTTTGCTTATTTCAAGGCTTGAAGTGGTGGAACCCATGTTTAGTCTCCAGAGCTAAGTTCTGGTCAACCCTTCTCCCACCTCTTCCATCATGCAGTATGGCTGACTTTTGAGGTTATGATGAACATCGTGGGAGATCTAATCTTCCTTACTTTTCAAGGGTACAGCTCTAAAATGTTGTTCGCAGGCTGCCGCTAGTTAGTACATCGGACTGAACCTATTGGTAACTCTATGAGGTTTCTGGATCAACTGGTTTATAATCTTGCTACCTCTATTCTGCCAGATAGTGACTAGAGGAAGTTACTTGTTGTTTGGTTTTTAGGAGCATTAGCAACCAAGGTCCATATTGCTCTCGAGATATGTGGTGGTCATTCCCTGACCTTTCCGCATCCTCCGTATTTGGTGGTCACTGGCTCGAACCCCGGTCTAAGCACTTCTGCTCCTGGCTACGGAGGTGCCCTGGAGGGAGTCTGTGTAGCGTGTATGTGGGGGTCATTGTCGAGGCCACGTTATGTCAAGGATCTGGGTATATTCTTACTATGTGTACGCCATATCCAAAAATTTCATTACTTCATACAGCATGTCCCATCCTACTTTTTCTTACTATTTAATACACCATGAATTGTCAAACTAATAGAGTAAGCATATGTGTGAAAAGATCTAAACCTCCCAAATACTTCCTAGTTAATTTTACAAATATCCATGGTCTCATTTCTGATCTCAATGACGTCCATTTCCACTTGCAGTCTGCCAAATCCTATGTACTTTTTCTGACAGAATCTCAGTTATCGGTTGATTCAACTAGTGCTCATCTCAGTTGCCCAAATTATTCGCTGTATGATTGCTTTTGCCTCAAATGTGCATATGTCTGCTAGCTTTAGGGGGAGACAGACTAATAGATTGCCAGTAGCCACTGGCAGAGGTGAAAGATTCTTACACTGCTTCTATTGGAATGAACAGAAGCCTGAAAAACAAGATGCAGGATAATTCAGAGACTGCTGGGAGTCATTGCAGTACAAGTAAACACATGGGTTGTGTTAGGGTAGCTAAGAATAGAAACAGGTGCATGTATACTTGTGTGTACACCAATGCTAGGAGTTTAGTAAATAAATTTGATGAATTTGAGGTATTGCTCAAAACATCAAAGGCAGATATTGTTGGGATATCAGAAAAGTGGTGTCACACAGATATAAGAAATGCAGAACTGGAATTTGGGCAGTACAATGTTTACAGAAAGGATAGGAAGGGTTATGTTATTAGTTAAGAAACACAAAATCCAAGGAAGTGAGGCGAGTCGACATTGTTGGACAGTGCAGTGTTGAGTCGGTTTGGTGTGACATAAGCATTGGGAGATCAAAATTGAAAGTAGGAGTGTGCTATAGGCCTAATGACTCTGATGAGTATAATAAGAAACTGTACAGAGAAATAGAGTGGACCAGTAAATCAGAGTCTTATAATGGGGGATTTTAATTTCCCAGATATTGACTGGAATTTGGGGGCTGGTCACTCACACACTAGCAAGGCTTTTGTGGATTTATTGGATGATTGTTTTCTACATCAGCATGTTCTGGAGGCAACTAGAGGGAGTAATACTCTTGATTTGATTATCAGTAGTGATTCTTTATGCATTAAGAATCTGCAGATATATGAACCACTAGGTGGCAGTGATCAGTGTGCTGAAGTGGGATTTACTCAGAGGTAACTACCATTAGGGGTAAAGGAAGGGTTATTGCTTTCGTAAAGGCGGCTACGATGGACTGAGACTATTTAAATTCTATACAGTGGGACCAACTGATGATGTTACCAACAGCAAATTCAAAATGGGAAGCATTCAAAGAACTTATCTTGGAAGCTACTACGCTTTATATACCAAGAAATATTGTTCAAGGTTTAGGCCTAAATGGATGTCAGATGAACTAATGAGACATATGGCAGAGAACAAAAATGCATGTATACATACAAATTAACACGTGACACAGAAGCCTATGACAGATACAACTTGATCTGTAACCAAGTTACAAAGGAGTTTAGGCAGGTGAAGGCAGATTATGAGAAATCTTTAGCAAAGGATGCAAAGAAAAACAGCAAAGAGTTCTTTACTTATGTAAACTCTAGAAGGAAGGGGATGCAGATTGATCCACTTGATATCGATGGATCACCTATTGATGATCCTGCTCAGGTAGCTAACAAACTAAATGAATATTTTGCATCGACATTCACACATGAAGAGTTATTCAGCGAGGGGAATGCCAGAGGTGTATTCAACTCTGGCAGTAAGCTAGAGTCTTGTAATAACTGAGAGTAAAGTGGAGGAGAAATTGTTGAAGTTAAACATAAGAAAAGCACCTGGGGTGGATGAAATTTATCCAGTTATATTAAAGGAGGCAGCAAAGCAACTAAGAAAACCCTTGGCCATAATTATGAGAGCATCCTTGGACTCTGGCAAGGTTCCCACGGACTGGAGATGTGCAAATGTATCCCCAATTCACAAAGAGGATCAAAGGGTGACACGAGTAATTACAGACCAGTTAGTTTAACTTCTGTTTCGGGTAAAATAATGGAGTCACTGGTTAAAGATGCATTGCAGGATCATGTAGACAAGACTGCAGCAATAATTCAGACACAGCATGGGTTTGTTAAGGGAAAGTCTTGTCTGACAAATTTGATAGGATATTATGATGTGGTAACAAAGGAACTGGATGCAAAAAATAATTTTGATATCATCTATTTGTATTTCAGGAAAGCTTTTGACACTGTTGCACATGAAAGACTATTGTACAAATTTGAGCAGAATGGTATTAAGGTTAAGTTGCTACAATGGATAAAAGGATGGTTAAGTGGGAGAAGACAGGCAGTGATAATCAATGGGTGCTGCTCTTCGTGGACTAAAGTTATTAGTGGAGTCCCACAGGGTATTGGGTCCACTGTTGTTTTGTATATTTATCAATGATATTGATGAAGGTATATCAGGCTTAATGTCGAAGTTTGCAGATGATACAAAGGTTGGCAGGATTGTTAATGACAGCAATGGCAGTGTGCTACTGCAACAGGATCTAGATAATTTGGGCAGATGGGCTAAGAAGTGGCAACTGAAGTTTAACCTTGACAAATGCAAAGTACTGCATATGGGTAGAAGTAACCCCAGAGAAATGTACCAACTGTGTGGTACTACACTTAAGGTGGTAGAAAATGAAAAAGACCTGGGAGTAATTGTGCAGGCAGATATGAAGTTTTTTGAGCAATGCAGACAGGCTGCCAGGGCAGGTCATGGGATTTTGTCAGTGATATATAGGAATTTTGATAGCAGGGAAAAGGAGTTGATTATCCCTCTGTATAAGGCAATGGTCACGCCACACCTTGAGTACTGCGTACATGTCTGGAGGCCTCATTTTAGGAAGGATGTAGATTTACTTGAGCGTGTACAGAGAAAGGCAACAAGATTGGTGAGGAGAATGAAGGGATCCTCTTACCAAGAGGCTTAAGTTCTACAAATTGCAGTGGCTGGAGACTAGGCACCTGTGCAGTGATCTGATTGAGGTGTATAAGGCCTTGAATGGGTTGAGCACGCTGAATTCTAATGGGATCCTTCCACTTGTTCAGATTACAAACCTAATGGGGCATATTTTCAAATTAAGAAAAGACAGATGTTGAATAGATGTGCAGAAATTTGCCTTTAGCCAGCGGGTGTTTAATTGCTGGAACAAACTTCTG
Organism: Mastigoproctus giganteus; assembly: GCF_048544385.1. NCBI lineage: Eukaryota > Metazoa > Arthropoda > Arachnida > Uropygi > Thelyphonidae > Mastigoproctus > Mastigoproctus giganteus. The sequence goes on along the minus strand of NC_143586.1, from coordinate 157,023,673 downwards.
TCATTGTGGAAGTTGATAGCAAGGAGGAACTGGACAGGCATTTGGAGGGAATGGTGTTTTTTGGCTGATGCTGCATAAGCTCATACACTTGCTTTCTTGCATCACATGCTACTACTACATTCTAACTGCATAGGAAACACTAACAGGCCAGTGTCTTTTGGATTTTTCTATTTCAGTTGGTGTCTCAATCATATATGTGCTAGTCAGTCCCTTCAGAAAAGACAGACAGGATTATTTGGTGGGGTGGGTTTATGGCCTTAGTAAAGAAGCACATAAAAAAAATCTAATCTAATGCAGGGCTTCCAGTGGACACAGATAGCCAGTGCAATAGTGAGTTAGTCTCTCATATAAACACTGGGAAAACAAAAATCAGAGTAGGAGTATATTAAAGGCCGAATTGATTGGAATGAGTATAATAAACTGCACAGACACAAAGGCCAGTAAATCAGAATTTCTTATAATGAAGGATTTTAACTTTCTATATATTGACTTGACTATGTGGTTTGGTCACTCACATAATAGTGAAGCTTTGGATTTATCGGATGTCTGTTTTCTAGACCAGAAAGGCAATGAGAGAAACTAATATTCTTGATCTGATATCAGCAGTGATTTTTCATCTATTAAGAACTTGTAGATAAAGAACCACTAATTCTTTCCAATTACATTAAGGGAGTAATCACTGTATTGGTGTTGGATTTACTTAAAAATGTGACACTGCTGTCAAGAAGGGCTTTTGCATTTATAAGGGTGACTAAAATGGTGTCATATAGTCTTTCAGATTTATTCAATGGGACTATCTGATCATGTTCCCAACTGTGAATTCTAAATGGGATGCATACAGGGTTAGTAATCATGGAACCCTCTAGGCATTTTATAACAACTAAAGTACAATTGAAGGCTTAGACCTAAATGGATGTTAGGGGAACAGATTAGACTTGTGGTGAGAAGAAAAATACATGGCATGCTTATAAATTATGCAGAGATATGGAAACCTGCAGTAGTTAATCTGCAGTCAAGTCAGAAACTCATTAGGCAACCTAAGGTAGAATTCTCTGGCAGAGAATGCAATGAAAAGATATCAGATCTTTATGTAGACACTAGAAGAAGAGATGAATTACATTTGATCTGTTAGATATCTATGGTATAACTGCTGATTTATACTTGGATTGCTGACAAACCAGATATTTTGTATTTACATTTTTCACATGAGGAATTTTTTTGGAATGGGGGAATTACAGGAGCTAAACGATTTTGTGAGAGATTGTTGAAGTTAAACATAAATAAGGCACTTGGGGTGGATGGGCTCTATCCATTTATATTAAGTGAGGCAGAAAAAGAGGTCAGCAAACCTGCAATCCATAATAATGAGAGCATCCTTGGATCAGAGGAGGTCCCCTATGGACTCGAGAAGTGCAGATGTATCCACGAAAAGGGATCAAAGGGTAACAAGTAATAATTACTAGTGAAATAAGTAATGCACAACAATCTAGACAGGAATGCAGTTATACTGCAGTCACATCATGGATTTAAGGGGTAATCTTGTGACTAATTTGTTTGGATGCTATGCTACAGTAAAAGAGGAACTGTATGCAAAAAAATAATTGACATGTATAGTGAGGCCTTCTTTAATAGCAATATTAATAGTATTTGTCATCTAGTGCAAGGAAGCCACAGGCTTTTGCTGCACTAGGAAAAAAAAAACCCACCTCTACCAAGTAGATAAGAAAACACGTTGATTCCCTCTTCACTCAGGTAAGTATTCAATTGACCTTTGAATTTATTCAAATTGTCAGTTTAACTACCTGTGAGGGCAACTTTTCTAGCTATCAACTTGCTGGCTAAAAGAAAACTTCCTATAGTCTAATCTTAACCTCAAGCCCTGTCATTTGAATTTATGACCCCTACTTCTCTAATTGTTTAGAACACTTAATTCCACCTTTATTCATTTTACTAATCCCTCTGAGCCTTATAAACCTCAATCAGGTCACCTATGAGGTGCCTGGTTGCCAAGCTCTGTAGCCCACATAATTGGAATCTTTCCTCACATACAGGCATCTTTCTGCTGATCTCACCAGTCAAGTTGCCTGTCTTTTGAACCTTTCAAGAAGCTTTGTCTTTTGTCAAATGAAGTCTGTATACTTAAATAGTATTCCAATTGTGGTCTTACTATTGCCTTATATAGTGGGTTAGGACCTGCCTATCTCTACAGGATAGTGTTCAATAAATTAACAGACAGGGTGCTCATTCTAAAATTGGCACCCTGTTGTGGACACTCTGGCTTGGATTCATGGTGGAATTATTAGAAATTACATGTTAGATGGCCTCTCCAAATCACTCTGTAATATGGATGTGGACACTTTAATAGGTATCCTTTATGCATTTTCAATCTCCCTGGGTGGGATGTTTAAGGGTAATTTTAGACAGACATGCATGCACGTGCCCCATACAATTTTCATTGGGCAGCATACATTTGCAATGAAGTCAAGAGAAGGTAAAGATCATTACAATATTACTAATTAAATTTGTAATGGACATGGATTACTTATGGAGCAGATGCCATCATTGCTCAGAACAGCTGGTTAAGGAATGTTTACATTCTTATTTAGGCTGCCTTATGTTGCATGTCACTCAGCTAGGTAATAAAATTTTTGAACTGAGAAATGCTGTTTTCAGAATTGAAAAAAAGACTACTTTAGCAAGCTGTATACAGGATACAGTTTGTGCTATGTACATAAAAAAAAAATGTTACAGTAGATTTTCTTAAACATCAAATAGAGCTATAACATCTTTCTAAAGAAATGCATTGTAGCTGTATAATATTTCTGTATGCAATTTTCCTTGGTGTGCTGGTTGGAATTTTCCTAGACATTGCATGCTAATTTTAAGGAATGAAATTTCTTTCTGCTTGTAGGAAGTGTCTGCCAGACTACTTGTTGAAGTTTTTATAAATCCGAAGTAAAATTAAATCCTCCTGTACTTTTTCTTTATATTTTCTAACAGGTTAGCTGTATTTTCTGTTTTCATTTTGATATACTATGAATTAAGAGACATTAAATTTTTTTGGGATTGAACAGAGAGCAAACCTTGCTGTAATGATTTGATTTCAGTGGCTGAATGTGAACAGCTGACAAAAAATAGATATTCACAGGGCATCTGTCAGATGCCACAAGTATGAGTTTCAATGGTCCTTGAATTCTAGAAAATGCAATAAAACTGTCTATTGGTTTTCTTTTTTTAAATTGGAGTTAACAAATCTTAATAGATCCCCATTTTCAATTCAGTAAAAAAGCTAAAAATAAATTTTTATTAATTAAAACTAAGTGGGGATTAAATAGATGTTGCATGAGTGTCCTTATTGAAGTTGACAGTGCAAGGGAATAAAGGTTAAAAAGGGATGGGTTTTAACCTGTTAAAGGGGCAGATGTGTTATACTACTGTAAAACATTCTTTGTGAACAAAAATAATGAATATGGACTAAAACTAGTCAATAATCTTATTATCCATAATGAAAATGAAATGATCTAAATATAGTCATTTATATTCATTTTTACTAGAAATTAATTAGGCTTTAATGAATTAAAGAGAAGGCAATGTTGAAAGTGTTTTGTTTATATATATATTTTTGGTTAATGCTATATAAGCTTGTTTCCTTTTATCACTTTCCATACTGATACTAAATTCATGTTATAATTGCATTTATTTGCATAATTTGAGTATTGATTAGTAGTTTTTCCTTTTAGAAAATAGGACTCTGCCATGTGAAGGCTTTTCTTGTAAAAATCATCAGTGTATTCCTATCAAGTGGCACTGCGATGGCTCCTGGGATTGTGAAGATAAATCTGATGAACAAAATTGTCCAGGTATGAAAAAATCTTATTTATATAATAACAGTATTCTAATTTTTCAATTAGAATGAGTTAAAACAGATACTTGATTGTTTTAAAAAATTATTACAAAAGGTATCCAAAGGAAAAATAATTAGAAAACAATAGCAGAGTGGTTTATTGGAAACTGGACAATATATTGTGATATGCAAGCTATACACGCTTGCAGATCATTTTGGAGTAGTAGTAGTGGCATGTGATGCAAGAAAGCAAACGTATGAGCTTATGCAGCATCAGCCAAAAAAAAAAAAATCACACCATTCCCTCCAAATGCCTGTCCATTTGGAGGGAATGGTGAACTAATATTGAACAAATAGATCCAAAAGGGGAAAAGTTAGATGTGATTAAAAAGTTCAGACTGATCTTGTATTGTGAAATCATTGTCAGAAGAAGTTGCAATGTGTTTGGTAAATCTTCTAGATGTAGTGAATACACAAATCACCCATTTTATGTGCCGTCAGTCTAAACTAATGTTGAATAACTATTTTTTTATGTTTTATCACTTTAAAATGATTGATTTACTGAGTAGTGAATTTGCATCAAACTTAGTTTTAAATTGGAGAAAATTGTAACCAAATTTGACAATGTCAAATAGTCAAAATATTTTCAGTGGTTTCACCAAGTTTAAGGAGGGCTACTTGCCCACTGAAGATTATCCCCACTCTGGCTGCATCTTCAACTCTTAAAAATGAATGATGCAATCATTGTTATCTAATCAAAAGTGATAGATGTTTTACTATCTGCACAGTTGCTAGTGAAATTGGTGTTTCTTATGAGACATGTCAGTCAGTCTTGAGTTTTTGTGCTTAGCATATTTGCTGATCATAGTGGTTAGTTCATGTTGATCTTTCAGTGTTCTGCTGCTGCTGCACACTTTGACTACACTTTGTCTTCCATCATTACTGGTGAAAAATCATTACAGGTGGGGTATGGCTATGACCCAAAAACAAAGGTCTAGTCCACTCAATAGAAGTCGTACACTGACCTCAAAGACTCCGTTCTCCATCTCTTCCCCGAAGAAGAGATGGAAACAGGAAGACCATACTTCCCGAAAAGAAAATCTGGTCACCATAAGCCAACAGTACCTCAGACAGAAACCAAGGACCACACTTCACCCAAATAATGCCCAGTTTCCTTTAATGGAATTGTAGAGGGTATCACACCAACCTTGATGACATTTGGGATCTCCTTCTCCAGTATAATCCAGTTACCTTCTGCCTCCAAGAAACTAACTTAACAGCTTCTGTTGCTACCTCACTTAAACATGTTATCTACAGAAAAGTTTTTCATGTAAGCAATTCAACTCGTGGAGGGGCTGCACTTGTAGTCGGCTCCAATATCCCTTCCTGACCATTAATGTTACAATCAAATCTAGAAGCAGTAGCTGCTTGAATATCCTTTCGTTTTTCTTTTACCATTGTCTCCTTATATCTTTCCCCTAACCAAGACAGATCTTACACTGATCTTGAAACTGTTATATCTCAGCTCCCTCCTCCCTTTTGCATCACAGGAGATTTTCACGCACATAATCCTCTGTGGGGTGATAGAATACATGATAAACAAGGAAAAGGAAAAATACTAGAAAAGCTTTTAGATAAATTTAATCTGACACTACTGAATACTGGTTTACCCACTTATTTTCATCTACCTTCTGGGTCAAGCTCAGCAATTGATCTTTCCATATGCTCACCAGTCCTTTTTCCACTGTTTGATTGGTCTGTTCATGACAGTTTACTGGGTAGTGACCATTATCCAATAGTCTGTCATGTAGAATCAAATTCACCACCTTGTCATAATGAAGCTGCCAAATGGAACTTGGCCAAAGCTGATTGGGTAAAATATAGGCAACTAGCCATCCTGGAAAAAACAGCTGTTTCAAATGTGTCAATAAATAATGTGGTTGATTATGTAACAAATCAAATATTGCTGGCCACTGAAGCAGCAATACCAAGTGTCCATAAGTCATAGAATAAGATCAAAACCCTGGTGGAACAATGAATGCAATCAAGCTAAACAAGAGAAAAATGAAGCCTGGAATAAATTTCGCAAAATCCCTACTGCTACTAATCTAGTACACTTTAAGAAAGCCAGAGCCAATGCTAGACGCATTCAGCGTGGAAGTAAGAGTCGTGGAAACGCTTTGCTTCAACTATTACATGGTCCACTAAAACACAAACCATCTGGAAAAATATTAGAAAAATGTATAATAAATATCCTCCTCTGCATCTATCAATACTGAATATAAACAGCAATGATGTTTCACTTCCTCAAGACATAGCTAACACTCTCGGAGAATCCTTTGCTGAAACCTCTGCCATATCCTCGTACTCGCCAAACTTTCAGAAATTAAAGTCCCTTTCTGAAAAGCAGACCCTAAATTTTAACACAGACCACCATCAAATGTACAACTGTCTCTTTACCATAATTGAACCACGGCTTGCTCTTAACAGCTCGAAACACAGTGCTGCTGGATCTGACGGAATTCACTGTCATGTTGAAAGAGCTGAGCGAAAAGTCGCTTCATGTCTTACTCCAGCTATATAACCGGGTTTTCACAGAAAATACTTTCCCTGATAACTTAATCTCCACCCTGACCCACTTCTAAAGCTGGGGAACCATGATATACCTGTTGTGCCTACCATTCGATTCCTTGGGTTAACTTTAGATAAAAAATTGACCTTTCTTGATCATATTAAACAACTTAGAACCACCTGTTTCAAGAAATTAAACATTTTGAGAGTATTATCAGCTACAACATGGGGTGCTGACTGTCAAACACTCCTTCATTTATATCATGCTATTGTTAAGATCAAGGTTAGACTATGCGTCACCAGTTTACAACTCTGCTAGACCTAGCATTTTGAGGGATTTGGACCCTATTCACCATAGTGGCCTTCGCATTGCTCTTGGAGCCTACCACACATCTCCTGTGCAGAGCCTGTATGTTGAAGCTCACGATCCCCCACTCTCTCTACGAAGACAACTTTTACTGCTAAATTATGCTATCAAAATAAAAAGCCAACCCCTGCATCCAACTTGGAAACATCCATTTACACCAGATTGGGAGAACTTGTATGCCATTTATCCATCAATAAATTGACCTGCTGGCATTAGTCTTTGCTCACTACTTGATAATTGGCAGCTTGACCTTTCTAAAATAGCCACCACTAGTTTCACGACTCCTCCATGGGTTTTTTGCCCTGCCACCTGTGATCTGTCCCTTCAAGAATGGGGAAAAAGTACTTTCTTCACAGAATGTAAACCAGCTTCATAAATCTCTACTTGAGATTTATGAAATAAGAAATATGAATCTTATACCAGGATATACACAGATGGTTCCAAAACTGATCACCACATTGGTGCTGCTGTTGTTCTTCCATCATTTATAATCTCTAATTAGTTACCTTTAGAATACAGTATCTTTACTGCTGAACTTTATGCCATTCAAATGGCGCTAGAAACTATAAAGTTGCAGCAGTTTACCCATAGTATTATTTTTACCGACTCTGTAAAGCGAGAAGGGCACTCTCTGAGTGCCCTTCTCGCTTTACAGCAACCAAGAAAGCATCATACCATTACCATTAGTAGAGGCATATGATGCAAGAAAGCAAGCTTATATAGCATCAACCAAAAAATAAATAAATAAAACTCTCCCATTGTGTGGTGCTATGTGGTGTCATTTTAGAGTGGGACCTGCTTGATGATACTGAGGTGGAAATCTGCAACCACAGACAGTGATTGCTGTTAAAAATTTTTAAGAGCAATCATTAACTCCAAATGTTTGTCTAGTTCTGCCTTGAACTTATTTAAGTTGTTGACCTCCACTGCAAAAGATGGAAGTTTGTTCCAAATATCAACCACCTAATGGATAAAGGCAAATTTCCGCACATCTATTCTACAATTTGAATTTATGTCCCATCAGGTGAGTAATCTGAGCAAGAGGAAGAATTCCATTAGCATCGAGCCTGCTCAATCCATTCAAGGCCTTATATATACCTCAACTAGATCACCAGAGTCCAGAAGCTGCAATTTGCAGCACTTAAACCTTTCTTAGTAACACCAACTCTTTGTTTCACTCACGAATCTCGTTTACCTTCTCTGTAGGCATTCCAGCAGCTCTATATCCTTCCCAAAATGAGGCATCCAGACCTGTACAGTACTCAAGGTGTGGCCTGACCATTGCCCTATACAAGGGGACAATCGCCCTCTCATCCCTGCTAGCAAAATTCCTGTATATCATTGACAAGACACCATGAGCTACTCTTGCAGCCTTTATTGCACTGCTCAGAAAACTCCATATCTGACTGCATAACTACCTACTTGGTAATATTCAAAACTTGCTGGCTCATCTAGCTAAGAACACGAAAGTAATAAAATTTTGTTGGGTCGCTAGCCATGTTGGCATACCTGGCAATGAGAGTGCTGACCATGCAACCAATTGATGACTCTTTCAAAATTCCTTTCACCAATTATAAAAGTCTTATAAGAAAGCGAAGTATGATTTACTGGCAAAACCAACAAGGCAAACTCCTTCCGATTAAACTGAAACTCCAGTCTTGGCCATCTAGTTTCTGCTCGAACTGAAAGGAAGAAGTCACACTTGCAAGATTACGAATAGGACATACACACCTTACTCACCTTTATCTTCTCTTCCTCAGACCTGCCTTCTTGTCCGAACTGCCATGCTCAAATCAGTCCAGCACATCATTGTTGACTGCCCTCTCTATAATGGAGTATGGTAAACCACCTTATCAAACTATGCAGCCCAAATCACACCTACTTTGCAACAAATATTAGACAACAGATCTGACATTGATGCAGTTTTCACTTTCCTAAAAAGGATAAAATGTATGACAGAATATAATGCTTTAAATCTCACATCTCACTTTTAATAAGGCCTGTTACCTTCTACCATTGTTTGGCACATAATGACCTTTAGCTGCCGTTGCGCTGTACAACAATAGAAATCATCTGTAAGGCTCAAAAAAACAAGATGGTCTTCCACAAATGTGGCAATCACACTTATATTGTTTTTTTAACTTGCAGAGCATTGTTTACTGTGAATTTTTACTGCATGGTCAGTAAAACAAGAATAGTGCAAAGCAGTACTACTGTGGTACTGTTTTGCAGTATTCCTGGACAATGTCCTTGCACATGTTGCAATTTCCACTCAAGAATTTCTTATAAAGCATTACTGTTGACCCCATACTCAACAGTTTTAGCTCCCTAAGATTCCCTCCCAAATCTTAGTTTCCTTGGAAAGAGGGACAGGGCTTTAAGACTGGAGATATGTAATGATTGGGGAAATTAGTCAACCAGAACTCTTAGTAATTCCAAAAGAAGCCTGTAAGGAATTCTTTCAGAAGCTGCAGAAGCATTGGAGTCCCTATATAAGGGACAGTATATATGTATATAAGGGACGGTCAATAAGTATTTACCCTCACTTAGAAACATTAGTTACATATTTGATAAATAAAATCAATTTTTTTTTTTGTTTATACTCTAGGATGATCAAGTAAGGTCAGGGAATTCACAAGATACATGGAATACACCAACCTTATGCCACATTCAGTAGTCACATGTGTTTGAACTGAAGTGTATGCATTTTTGTACTCTAGTGTTACTGAACTAGAGCCATTAATACAGCAAGAGGTTAGTATGCTGGCAATGGTTGAGGTCTGATCCACTACAAAATGTCTTAATTTGCAAGGCAGAGAATTTTTAGGCACAAACCTACAGAACCTTCTGTTGTGGTTAAAGTGGAATAGCTAGTCTTTGAGATGAGACCATAAATTTTATAGTAAATGGAGTGAACATTAGCCATGTCTCTTTGCTCCATAATGTAAGTTTCTGCACATGCCTGATGTGTCAGCCTGCTGTATTCAGAGATTAACATCTCAAAAACTCCACAGGAGTATTCCACACAGTTGTTAGAATTTTTTTTATTGAACTGTGACAATGGATGAATACAGGGTACATCACTAAAACTTGTAAACAAAACAGATGACCAAACAACTGAAACCATCTTCAATTCCAACAAAAGTTCACTTGTCTGCCAAAAAAGTCTTATGGGACACTAAAGATATCATTATTACCTTTTTGGAAGGTAATAGGAATTACCTTCCAAAAGGCAACAGCATCACTGGGAGTGCTATGGAAACCTCCTGGGAAAGTTAAGAGAGGATATCAACTTGAATAGATGTCAGAAGCCATTCAAAGGCATCAGCTTTCTAGCTGATACTGCACCTACTTGCTGCCATCAGGTGGACTTTGAAAATCTCAGCACAGCTTATTCTCCTGACTTCTCACTTTCAGACTTCCTCTTACCTAAAGTGAAAAAAACTGTTACAAGTCCATAGATTACAAGAGGTAACTAATCAAGTGGAACCTGGCTTTCTGCTTAAAGTGGGTAGTTTTATTCAAGAGGCCTGTTAAGATTTTATCTGCATATAGGCAAAACTGCGTAGCTCTAGAAGGTTAGCTTACATAGAGAAGGATAAAATTGCCAGCCAAGTTTCAAATCCCTAACCCAATACTTTTAGGTGATGATAAATGCTTATTAGCCACCCCTTGTAGTGTCAAGGAGCCTACTGGAAAGCGACCCATCCAAATAGCTGGTAAGATTCTCCATTTCTGAAATATTAATTCGGTCAGACTTTTTAATCGCATAAGTCCAGTGATCTTGATGCCTGCACATCTTTATTCCAACAATTTTGCTGTATAAGCTGTTGCTCTGTCTTGCACATCCAGCAGTACAATTTATCCTCATTCAATAAGAATTGAACTGGGTAATATGTTCCTGGTAATGCTCTGGGTTAGTCTTGGTGAAAAGAGGGTCAAACACATGCTTGTTGTAGTATTTATTTTTAAAAAATAGGCAACTATGGAAGCACCCTTATCATGTAACAGTGCTTCATGGAAGAGATGCAGATTTCTTGTTTTGTATTCTGCTGCTTAGCTATGTATAGATCTAATTTGATATTTTATCAAATTTATTTTATCTGACAACTCCTAATTTATCAGGAGTTGTCAGATAAAAACAAAAATCTGATTCCACTTTTAATACACTGGAACTACTGATATCATTGTCTCTTTGCTCTGTCTAGCTCTTAAGCATAAACTGAATGCAATTAGAATGAAATGACAAAAGAACTGTGTGATATGAGAGTTCAGAGGCATTACTGAATCATGCAGGTAGCCAAATTAAATAAGTAGAACACTTTGTGCTTAATTAAATTTTTGTATTCTAAAGACAATGCCACACATTTCAGTCTTTGAGATTTTAAACTATGGTAGAAAACAAAACTAAAAACAGTCAACTCCTTTGCCCACAATCCTTTTATTACAGCTAGGCCATGATGCTGGAGACCTCCATATTGTCCTTTGTTTAGGATCATTTAGTAGTCTTGTAACTCATTTTGATGGTCTGTGTTTGAATCCTGTCCAGGATGAATTCTTAAAGGCCTTTTCAGTTGAAGCTGAGTTTACTGATCCCAGAGAAGTCAGGGTTTCAGTCCACATGATGCAAATCACTCATGAACACTCTGTTATAAACATAATACACTGGCATAATGTATACTAAGATGGGAATTGTGAACCTGGGTCATGAGCAAAGAGGCAAAATGTTTTAAAATTTTGTTATAGTTTTAAATGTGACTGTTTACTGGTAATGCAACAGTTTTATTTTATAAAGTTATGGTTCTCTCATTGGTTGTTTTTTTTTTTTGATATATAGACTAAAAGTGACAGGTATATTTATTTCTTGTGTCAAAATTCTAAACCAAATGAAATTGTTAATTTCATTTGTGGAGCAGGGTTTGTACAGATTCCCTTATTTTAAGAGGAGTCAGATAAATTAATTTATCATTTTAGAGATTATCAAAGTTTGAGAGCCCTTCCTGGACTGCTGTTACACCACGAGCCAACACCACTTCTGTGATTATATCAAAACCTGAGGCTAAATTATTATTATTGCTCTTTATATTATTTCTCCCCAATTGGAGGTTCCACCTCATGATAGGTATTGCTACCAAGTACACATGGTGGTTATGTCTGGTGTTACTTTTTGTTGAGGAACTCTGACTTTCCTATAGGTGTTCAGGATTGCAACTTTCTGGAGTTCCTTGTAGATGTTTGCTGGGAGACCTATTGCTGCTAGGCTGTTATGGAAGCTCTTTGGCACCATACCAGTGGTTGACACTATGATTGGATGGTTATTCTTCTTCTTCTTTGGTCCTTAGCTGGCAGCTGGGGGAGGCGGTTGGCCACGCAACCAGTATGCTGCTGTAGGTGCCGCAGGGTTTCGGACTTGCTCTGTGATGTTCTTCCATACCTTACGATCCATGGCTTCAGTCCTGGCCTGGTTAAGGTCGAGACGTCGGCTCTTCAAGTCATCTTCCACTTGCTTGGCCCACGTTTTCCTAGGCGCGGTCCGTTGGATGCTCCATTGGGTGGGTCGTTGTCTCCAAAGGAGTGTGGATGGTATTCTGTTCGTGCCCATTCTACATACGTGGCCAAACCATCTGAGCCTTCGCTTCTGGATTTGGTCGGCAATGGTTGGTTGCTGTTGGCATCTGGCGCGGATGGTATCATTAGTGATGCGGTCGCGAAGAGAGATGCCCAAGATCTGCCGCAGGCATCGCATTTGGAATACCTCAAGTTTGTTCAAATCTAACTTGAGACAAATCCATGTTTCCGATCCGTAAAGAAGAATGGGCAGGATCAAAGTCCGGAAGAGTCGGATTTTAGTCTTTGTGGAAATGTTGGTCCTCTTCCACAGACACCATTTGAGCGAGGCGAACGCAGTGGCCGCCTGTCCAATTCTGCTGTGAATTTCCATGGTGGATGCAACTTTCTTCTCCTGGACCAGCGACCCAAGGTATTTAAAGTCCTGCACTTGCTCGATCTGGACGCCTTCGAGATAGATGGTGGCTTGCGACCCATCTGTTGTCAGGGCCTTTGTCTTACCAGCATTGATCTTCAAACCGTATGGCCGGGCAATGCGGGCAATGTCGTAGAGGATTTCCGTGGCTTCAGCGTCGTTACCGGCAAGGATTATTACTTGTTGCATATGACACATCTTTGATCTCCTGTCTTAGGTTCCTGTACTTCCTGATTTTTTTTCACCCCCCCCACGGGTTTTCTGCAGGTTGCCATTGTTGGGTACTTCTGTGTTAATCAGATAGGTAGCTTTTTCCTTCTTGTCCACAAGGATTGTCCAGTCTGCTGTTTTCTTGGCATAGTATAACTGTAGTCATTTTTGCACCAATAAAATCAACCAACCAACCAGCCTGCTGTGTGGGATTACCTTGTCCGTTATTATGGCGCTGTCCCAGTACAGCTTGTGGGCTGTGGTCTCTGGTACAGCCTGGGGTTCATACTTGTAGTACGGTACACTTTCTTTGATAAACTGGTATATCCTTGTTAGCTTCTGATGTGTTATCCTAGCTACCTGGTCTTGTCTTTGGGTGGTGTTGGTAGCTCTTTGTCCTTGTCTTTCTTATATCCTCCAGCTCGGTGTTAGTCCATTCTCTGACCCCAAAGGAGCATGTTAGCACTGGGACTGCATAGGTGCTTATGACTTTAACTGTGTTCCCTCCATTCAGCTTTGCTTTCAGCAGGCTTCTGAGTTTCTGATGGTATTTTTTGTCAGGCAGACCTTAATTTCCTTGTGCTGTAACTGCTGAGCCTGCATCATCCCCCAGGTATTTGTAGGCTTCTCCCTCTGTCATGGCTTCAATCTCTTTACCAGTCTGCAGCTGGTAGTTTTGGCTGGCTAATTTTCCCTGGTGAAATCTGTAGGACTTGCATTTGTCTAGACCAAATTCCATCCTAATATCATTGCTAAATTCTTCGGTGATCCAGAGTAGTTGCTGGAGTTGTTTCGTGGTTGCCACCTTGAGCTTGATGTCATCCATGTACATCAGATGGGTGAGGGTGTATAGGTTCTTCCTTCCTTCCTTTGAAGTCTTATCTTTACTTCCTGCTGCTGTTAAGCATGGTGGATAGTGGGTTAAGTGCTAGACAGAACAAGAGTGGGCTCAGGGAATCTCTGAAAGAATCCCATCCTGATGGGGATTGGCTTGGTTGTGATGTTCTCAACTTTAATGGTGGTACACCATTTTGCCATAGTTTCTCCTAGGAAATTTCACTATGGATTGACTTAGTAGATGTTCAGTGCCAGCTATGAGGCACTGAGTCAAAGGCCTTGCATTAAGCAACATGGGCTTTGGCACTTCTTGTAGGCTTGCTCTATAACCATGGCATCAATGGTTAATTGTTCCTTGCATCCTTTGCTCAGCCACTTGCTTCCTTTCTGCTGTTTGGCCATTATGTTCTGGCTGTCCAAGCGGTCTGATATCTTCTTGGTTATGCAGCTGGTCAGGATCTTGTACATCGTTGGGAGGCAGGTGATTGACCTGTATTTTGCCAATGAAGATGCAAGGTTTCTTGTATATTCATCTTGAGGCTTCATATATATGATTCCTTGAGTGAGAAACATTGGGATTGTCTCTGGATGCCTTATTTGGGTGAATTGCTCTGCCAAGGTGCTTGTGTGCACAAGTGAGCTTCTTGTACCAGCAGTTGAGGAGGTTATCTATTCCTGGAATTTGCAAGTTGTGAGTTCTTGATAGTCTGTTTTACTTTTTCCTCCTGAATCTCCCACTCTCATCTCTTGTATACGTCCTTTGTTTTCTTGCATTCTAGTTCTATCCAGGGGGCTTGGCTGTTACATGTTACTTTCCTGCTCCATATGTTGGCCCAGAACTCCTCAATAGTCTTCTGCTCATGTGGTCAGTTCCCTTTCCTGTCTTCTCAGAATAGTCTCTTGCTGAGTGTGAGGAGGCTCTACGTCCAAGTACTCTATTCTTTTTTTTTTTTTTTTTTTTTTGTCTTGTTTGCTGTGGATGCTGTCTCTTGAGGATGCTCTTCACCTTTCCAATCAGTTTCTTACTCTTACCATGTTGGTACTGGGTCAATTGGCTTGTCTTGATTCTTAATTCTTCTGCTTATTGTTTATTTTCCTCTGAAGTCTTCTTTGCCAAGCTGGTGGTTCCTTCTGTTTTTGGTTCTTCTGCTGCTGGTCTCTCATTTCTCTTCCATTAATCCTAGTGGCTGCTATGGCAGCACAATATACGGCTGTGTGGATGGCCTCCAGTGTTGCACCATTGTGCAACACTGGAGGCCATCTGTGCTCCACTTACTGTGTTGGCATTTTCTTCCTTCCTGGGTCGTCACTAGTGCAGTTGCACAGGAAGCACTTCCACTTGGTGGGTCTGGATGTCTTCTTTTCTTGTAGTATCCATATGGGGGATTGCTCCGCTGTCTTCCTCTGGAGACCGCCTCTGACTTTTTGAGCCAATTCCTTTGCCTAAGGGCTGAATGCAGGTGACTTTATCCTGTGTCACACTCAATGCTGTATGAGTAATATTTCTCTACAACATCCATCTGTGGATGTGGACCTGTTTAGCTTCTGCTTATTAGCATTAGTTGAGGCATATGATGCAAGACAGCAAGCTTATATAGCATCAGCCAAAAAAAAAAAAAAAACTTGCCCATTGCACTTGTCCTCCGTTCACTCCAAATGCTTGTCTAGTCCAGCCTTAAATTTATTTAAGCTATCAACTTCCACAACAACAGATGGAAGTAAAGTCTGTTCCAGCAATCAACTACCTGCTGGCTAAAGGCAAACTTCCACACATCTATTCTACAACTATCTTTACTCAATTTGAATCTGTTCCCCCTCAGGTTCAAGCAGAAGTATCTCATGAGCATTAAGCCTGCTTAAACCATTCAAAGCTTTATACACCTCAGTCCGATCACCATGCAGGTGAAGTCTCCAAATGCTGCAACTTGCAGAATTTAAGCTTCTTGGTAAGAGAAAACCTTTGTTCCTCTCACCAGTCTTGTTTCCCTTCTCTGTACTAGTTCTAGCAACTTTACATATTTCCTAAAATGTAGCCTTTGCCTTGTATGCAATACTCAAGGTGGGGCCTGACTGTTACTGTGGCCTATCTGCACTGCTCAGAGAACTTCATATCTGACTGCACAATTATCCCTGGGGCTTTATCATTCTCCATCTCCCTGAGTGTAATACCACACAGTTGGTATGTTTCTCTTGGGTTCTACCTAAATGCAGTACTTTGCATTTGTCAATGTTAAACTTTAGTTGCCACTTCTCAGCCCATCTGCCTAACTTTTCTAGGTCCTGTTGCAGTAGCATACTGTCTTTACTGTCATTAACAACCTTGCCAACCATTGTATCATCTGCAAACTTGGACATTAAAGGACTTGGACTTAGCCATAATTATGAGAGCTTCCTGGGACTCAGGGGAGGTCCCCATGCACTGGAGGTGTGCAAATGTATCACCAATTCACAAAGGAGGTTCAAAAGGTGACAAGTAACTACAGACCTGTTAGTTTAACTTATGTTCTGGGGGAAAATAATGGAATCACTGGTTAAAGAAGCATTGCAGGATCATCTAGACAAGACTGCTGTAATAGTTAAGACACAGCATGGGTTTGTCAAAGAGGTCTTGTCTGACCAATTTGATTGGTTACAATGATGTGGTTACAAAGGAACTGAATGCCAAAAATAATTTTGATATCATATACTTGGAATTCAGGAAAGTTTTTGATACTGTTGCACATGGAAGACTGCTATACAAATTGGAGAAGTATGGTATCAAGGGTAAGCTGCTACAATGGATAAAGGGATGGTTGAGCAGGAGACAAGAGTGGTAATCAATGGACATTACTCTTCGTGGACAAATGTTATTAGTGGAGTTCCCCAGGGTGTTTGGCCCATTGTTGTTTGTCATATTTATCAATGACATTCATGAAGGTATATCAGGTTTAATGTCCAAGTTTGCAGATGATACAAAGGCATCATTTGGCAGGGTTGTTAATGACAGTATGCTACTCCAACTGGATCTAGATATCTAAGTTGGGAAAATGGGCTGAGAACTGGTAACTGGAGTTTAACAGTGACAAATGCAAAGTACTGCATATGGGTACCAATAACTGAAGAGAAATGTACCAACTGGGTGGTACTACACTCAGGGAAGTGGAAAGTGAAAAAGACCTAGAGGTAATTGTGCAGCCAAATATGAAGTTTGCTGAGCAGTGCAGATGGGCCCGCCAGGGTAGGTCATGGAGTCTTGTCAATGATATAGGAATTTTGCTAGCAGGGACAGGGATATGATAATCCTGTTATGCAAGGCAATGGTCAGGCTACACCTAGAGTACTGTGTACAGGTCTGGAGGCATCATCACCTGTACAAAGAAGGCAAGATTGGTGAGGGGAACAAAGGGTGCTCTTACCAAGACACGCTTAAATTCTGCAAATTGCAGTGCCTGGAGAGTAGGCATCTGCAAGGTGATCTGATTGAGGTGTATAAGGTCTTGAATGGGTTGATGAAGCCAAATGCTGATGAGATTCTTCGTCTTGCTCAGACTAAGATTCTCAGGGGGGCACAGTTTCAAATTGAGGAAAGATATATAGATGTGCAGAAATTTTCCTTTAGCCAGTGGGTAGTTGATTGGTGGAACAGGCTTCCATCTTTTGTTGTGGAAGCTAATAGTATAAATAAATTTAAGGCTGAGCTGGACAGGCATTTAGAACGAATGGAGGAATGAAATGGGAGGGTTTTTTATTTTTTTTTAATTTTGGCTGATGCTGCATAAGCTTGCTTTCTTGCATCATATGTCTCTATTAATGCTAATGCAGCCTGATATACCTTCATTGATATACACACAAAACAACAATAGGCCCAGCACCAAATCATGGACTCCATTAATAACATTAGTCCACGTAGAACACTGTCCACTTCTTACCACTCAAGTTGCAGCAACTAGTCCTTAATGCCATACTGCTCTAATTTGTAAAGCAGTCTTCCATGTGCAACAGTTTCAAAAGCTTTCCTAAAATCCAAGTATATGATATCAAAATTATTTCTTGTATCCAGTTCCTTTGTGACCACATCGTAGTATCCAATAAAATCAGTCAGATAAGACTTCCCCTTAAACTCATGCTGTGGCTGAACTATTACTGCAGTTGTGTCTAGGTGATTCTACATAACTTCTTTAACCAGTGACTCCATTATGTTCTCTGGAACAGAAGTTAAACTAAGAGGTCTATAATTATTTGTCACCCTTTGTGAATTGGTGCAGCATGGTGGATAGCAGATTAAGTGCTAGACAGAAACAGTTGGCTCAAGGTATCTCCGTGAAGATTTCTCTCCTGATGGGAATTGGCCTGGTTGTCACATTCTTGATCTGAATGGTGGTACTCCATTTCACCATAGTCTCTCCTAGGAAGTTTGTCATTATCGGATTGACTTAGCATTAGCATTAGTAGAGGCACACGATGCAAGAAAGCAAGCTTGTGCAGCATCAAGAAAAAACTTCCCATTTCATCCCTCCATTCATTCAGATTGCCTGTCCATTGTTATTTAGGCTACCAACTTCCACAACAAAAGATAGTCTGTTCCACCACTCAATTACCTGCTGTCTAAAGGCAAATTTCTGCACATCTATTCTACAACTGTCTTTCCTCAATTTGAGACTGTGCCCCCTCATTCTCTCTCTCTTAATCTAAGCAAGAGGAAGAATCCCATCAGCATTCAGCTTGCTCAACCCATTCAAGGCAGGCCTTATACACCTCGATCAGATCAGTTTGCAGGTGCCCACTACTCAGGGTGCGGAAATTTGCAGAACTTAAGCCTTTCCTGGTAAGAACACCCCTTTGTTCCCCTCACCAATCTTGTTGCCCTTCTTTGTACTCTTTCTAGCTACTGTACATCATTCTTAAAATGGTGTCGAGACCTGTACACAGTACTCTCGCTGTGTCCCTACCATTGCCTTGTATAATGGGATAACCACCTCCCTGTACCTGCTAGCAAAATTCCTATATATCATTGACAAGACTTTGACCTGCCCTGGCAACCTGTATGCACTGCTCAGCGAACTACATATTTGACTGCACTTACCCTCAGGTCTCTTTCACTTTGTCTCCGTAGCAGAGTGGTCAGGAGTGGGGGTGCAGTAGCACACGCTCTTTGAGTAGACCGGGGTTCAAGCCCCTGACTGCTGAATATGGTCGATCTGCCAACCCGCACTGGACCAGCGTGGCAGATTATGGTCCATTTTCCTCAGCATGAATTGTTGAGGAGGCTTCCATCCTGCAGTGGGTTGATAATGGCTGCACTTTATTTTTTTTTTATTATGTAGTACTTTGCATTTGACAATGCTGAACATCAGTTGCTACTTCTCTACCCAACTTACCTAGATCCAGTTGGAGTAGCATGCTATCTTTACTGTCATTAACAACCCTGTCAACCTTTGTATCATCTGCAAACTTGGACATTAAACCTGATATACCTTCATCAACATCATTGATAAATATAAAAAAACAACAATTGGCCCAACTCTGAATCCTGGGGAACTCCACTAATAACATTAGTCTATGAAGAGCAGTACCCATTGATTACTGCTGTGGCTTGTCCCACTCACCATTCCTTTTCATAGCAATAACTTGCCCTTAATACCATGTCACTTCAATTTGTACAGTAGTCTTGCATGTGAAACATGGAAGACTGCTGTGGTTGAATTTTTTTTCAACTTGGTCTGTACTTGTTAACAGGAGAGACTGCTTCTACAGGGATGGGATACACTTAAATAGAAAGGGTGCAAAAATATTTGCTGATGCTATCCAGGCAGTGTTAAGTGGGTTGGAAAACTGCTAGCTGGGGGGGGGGGGGGGTAAAAGGACTAATAGATTAACAGTAGCCACTGGCAGAGGTGAAAATGATTCTTGCACTGCTTCTATTGGAATGAGCAGCAGCCTGGAAAACAAGATGCAGGATATTTCAGAGACTGCTGGGAGTCATTGCAGTACTAGTAAACACATGGGTTGTGTTAGGGTAGCTAAGAATAGGAGCAGGTGCATGTATACTTGCGTGTACACCAATGCTAGGAGTTTGGTAAATAAATTTGAATTTGAGGTATTGCATAAAACATCAAAGGTAGATATTGTTGGTATATCAGATGTGGTGTCACACAGATATAAGTAATGCAGAACTGGAATTTGGGGAGTACAATGTGTACAGAAAGGATGGACAGGAAGGGAGGAGGGGTTATGCTATTAGTTAAGAAACTTAAAATCCAAGGAAGTGAAGCCAGTTGATATCACTGGACAGTGCAGTGTCGAGTCAGGTTGGTGTGACATAAGCATTGAGAGATCAAAATTGAGAGTATGAGTGTGCTATAGGCCTACTGACTCTGATGAGTATAATAAGATATTGTACAGGGAAATAGAGTGGGCCAGTAAATCAGAGAGTCTTATAATGGGGGATTTTAATTTCCCAGATATTGACTGGAATTTGTGGATTGGTCACTCACACTAGCAAGACCTTTGTGGATATATTGGATGATTGTTTTGTACATCAGCATGTTTGATTGGGAGGCAACTAGAGGGAGTAATACTCTTGGTCTGATTATCAGTAGTGATTCTTCATGCATTAAGAATCTGCAGATAAAGGAACCACTAGGTGGCAGTGATCAGTGTGCTGAAGTGGGATTTACTCAAAGAGGTAACTACCATCAGGGGTAAAGGGAAGAGTTTTTGCTTTTGTAAAGGTGACTAAGATGGTGTGAGACTGTATTTAAATTCTATACAGTGGGAACAACTGATGTTACCAACAGCCAATTCAAAATGGGAAGCATTCAAAGAGCTTATCTTGGAAGCTACTAAGCTTTACATACCAACTAAGAAATATTATTCAAGGTTTAGGCCTAAATGGATGTCGGATGAACTAATGAGACATATGGCAGAGAAGAAAAATGCATGGGATACATATAAATTAATGGGTGACATGGAAGCCTATGATAGATATAAGCTGGTCTGTAACCAAGTCACAAAGGAGATTAGGCAGGCAAAGGCAGATTATGAGCAATCCTTGGAAAGGATGCAAAGGAAAAACAGAAGAGTTCTTTACTTATGTAAACTCTAGAAGGAAAGGGATGAATCAGATTGGTCCACTGGATATTGATTGTTGAACAGTTGAGGATACTGCTCAGGTGGCTAACAAACTAAATGAGTATTTTGCATCTACATTCACGCATGTAGTTATTCAGGAAAGAGAATCCGAAAGGTGAAGTAAACTCTGGCAATGAGTTAGATGATTTTGTAATAACTGAAAGGAAAGTGGAGGAGAAATTGAGGATAAACATAAAAAAGCACCCGGGGTGGATGCGATCTATCCAGTTATATTAAAGGAGGCGGCAAAGGAAGTAAACCCTTAGCCATAATTATGAGACTTTTGGACTCAGGGGAGGTATCCATAGACTGGAGATGTGCGAATATGACCCCAATTCACAAAGGAGGATCAAAAGCTGATACAAGTAATTATAGACCTGTGAGTTTAACTTCTGTTCCAAAAAAATTAATGGAGGCACTGGTTAAAGAAGCACTGCAGGATCATCTAGACAAGACTTCAGTTATAGCTTGGACACAGCATGGTTTTGTTAAGGGAAAGTCTTGCCTGACCAATTTGATTGGATACTATGATTGATGCAGTCACAAAAGAACTGGATGCATGGAATAACTTTGATATTATATATTTGGATCTTAAAAAGACTTGATACTGTTGCACATGGAAGACTGCTACACAAATTGGAGCAGTGTGGCATTGGAGGCAAATTGCTGCTATGGATAAAGGGATGGTTGAGGGGAAGAAGACAGTGGTAATCAAGGGACACTGCTCATCGTGGACTAATGTTATTAGTGGAGTTCCTCAGTGTGTCCAAGTACTCTCCTATTCTCTGATTTTTTTTGTCTCATGTTTACTGTGGACCCTGTGTTGGGTCCATTGTTTTTCTGTATTTATAAATGATATTGATGATGGTATATCAAGCTTAATGTCCAAGTTTGCAGACTATACAAAGGTTATTAAGGACACTACTGATGCTATGCTGCTGAAACAGGATCTGGAAAGGTTGAGCAGATGGGCTGAGAGGTGGCAAATGAAGTTTAACATTGACAGATGTAAAGTACTACATATGGGAATCAGTAACCCCAGAGCAACGTATGAACTCTGTGGTACTACACTGACAGTGGTAAAGAATGAAAAGGACTTGGGTGTAATTGTGCAGGCAGATATGAAGTTTTCTGGCAGTGCAGATGGGCTGCAAGAGTTGAGTAGCTCATGGTGTCTTGTCAATGATATACAGGAATTTTTCTAGCAGGGATAAGGAGGTTATTACCCCCTTGTATAAGGCAGTGGTCAGGCCACATCTTGAGTACTATATACAGGTCTGGAGGCCTCATTTCAACGAGTACGCCGGAACGAGTACAGAGAAGGGCAACAAGATTAGTGAATGGAAGAAAGGGTTGCTCTTATGAAGAAGGGCTTAAGTTTTGCAAATTAGTGTCTGGAGACTAGGCACCAGCGAGATGATCTGATAGAGGTGTATAAAGCCTTGAATGGTTTGAGCATGCTTAATGCCAATGGGATTGAGCATGCTCAGAAAGCCTATCCTTTCTGTATGCATTGTACTCCCCAAATTCCAATTCTGCACTGCTTATATCTGCTTGACTCATGTCTCTGATATCCCAAAAAATTTGTCTTGGCTAGCACTTCAAGCTCATCAAATTTATTAAATATACTCCTTGCATTGGTGGACATGCAAGTATACATAACTTGTTTCTACTCTTAGCTACACTAACACAGCACATGTATTTACTTGTTCCACTATGACTCCCAGCAGTCCTGAAAATCTCCATTACCTTGCTTTCCAGGCTGCTGCTCATTCTAATAGCAGTGCAAGAATCACTTTTGCCTTTACCTGCAGCCACTGGTAAACTTAGTCTATCCCCCCTCAAAGCTAGTAGTAGATGTTCAGCAGATTGTGTAGTTGTTCAATGCGTCTTAACTAGCTATGAGGCATGGAGTCGAAGGTATTGTGGTAATCTATGTAGGCTGTGTACATGTTGTAGCACTTCTTGTAGGCTTGCTCTATAACTGAGGCCTCTGTTTAATTGTTCCTTGCATCCTTTCTGCAGTTCTGCCATTATGTTCTGGCTCTCCAAGTGGTCTGATATTTTTCTGGTTATGCAGCTGGTCAGAATCTTGTTCATTATTGGGAGGCAGGTCATTGGCTTGTATTTTGCTGGGTTTCTTGTATCTTAGTCTCTAGGCTTCAGATATGATTCCTTGAGTCAGGATTATCTCTGTGTGCCTTATCATTTGGTTGAACTGCTTTGCCAGGTACTTGTGTGTGCAAGTCTGCTTCTTGTACCAGTAGTTGTCAGCATTATCTATTCCTGGGGTTCACCTGTTATGAGTTCATCTTCTGTTTTTTTCTTCTTCCTGAATCTCCCACTCTTTCGATTCTTGTATACCATTGGTTTTCTTGCTTTCTATTTCTGTTGAGGGGGCTTGGCTGTTATGTCTTCCCTATTCCATATGTTGCCCCAGAACTCCTTAATGATCTTCTGCTCAGGTGGTCTGTTTCCCTCTTCTCTGAGACTCCTGTAGAGGTGTCTTTGATTCTCATCAAAGATTCAGTTTATTTTTCTCTGGGAGCTCTTTGTATAACCGTAGTCTCTTGCTGAGAGTGAATAGGTTCTGTTTCAGTGTCTCCAAGTACGCTCCAATTCTCTGATATTTTTTTGTCTCATGTTTACTGTGGACCCTGTCTCTCCTGAGGATGCTCTTCACTTTTCCAATCAATTCCTTACTCTTATTACCCTGTTGGTACTGGGTCATTTGGCTGATCTTGACTAATTCTATCTTCTGCTGAAGTCTTTCCCAAGCTGGCAGTTTCTGTTTTCGGTTCTTCTGGTCTCTCGTTTCTCTTCCATTAATCCTAGTGGCTACTATGGCAGCACAATACATGGCTGTGTGGATGGCCTCCAGTGTTGCACCATTGTTGTTGAGGTAATGTGGTATTATTTGCCAATTGAGGTGGTCTGATGATTTTCCACAAGGTTCTACTGGGCCTCTGCTCCAGTAACATGTGGGTCTTTGTTGGGTCCATTCCTTTAAATTCTGTTAGGGCATTCTTCCTCTATTCTGGATATCATGACCTCTTCTCTTTACACTTCAGCTGCTATGGGCTGGATTTCTTCTTACTCTTCCTCCTCTGGTTTGATGATGGTATTTTCTTCCTCCTGTGGTTCTGCATTGACCATTTCTTTATCCTTTGTAGCTAATCACTCATGTCCTGCTTGGTTCCCCTCTCAAGATTGTAGGAGCTATCAGTTTCTTTGTGACAATGGTCCTTCTCTGGCCTGCTATTCGGTGACCTGAATGAATATTCAGGAATCGTTCCAGCCACTTGGTATGTAATCTCGCCCTGTATGTTGTCAGTCTCCAGCTTCATTATTTCATAGTATGCTTGCATGATGTAAGTATTCATTTCAGTATTCCACTTCATGCATTGGCATTTTCTTCCTTCCTGGGTGGTCACTAGTGCAGTTGTGCAGGAAGCACTTCCAGTTGGTGGGGCTGGATGGGCTTGGCCTTCTCTTGTGGTAGTCATACAGGGGACAGTGCCACTTACTCCACTGTCTTCCAAGGAAGACAGTCCGATTTTTCGAACTCTCCCCTCTGCCTAAGGCCTAAACACGAGTGACTTTATCCTATGCCACACTTGATGCAGTATGATTAACATTTCTCTGCGACTTCATTCATCTATGAAGGTTGACCTGTTTAGCTTCAGCTTATGTCCAGTGGTAGTTCTCAGTAGTGACACCAGATGGCATCCCAATCTGCCTTAGCCGCCACTCAGACCTTGGGGTAGGTAGGTCCATTGGAGCAACTTTCAGTGTTTTTATTTATTTATTAATTTTTTATTACTATTAATTTATTCTTATTTATTACTATTATTATACTGGTCTCCCAGTGTGATGGATCCACATTCACTTCCCCCAAGGCAGGACTCGAACCAGTGGCGTAGCTACCATATAGGCAGGCAAGGCAATTGCCTCCGGGCCCTTTATGGGGGCCTGGCATCTTCAGCTGCCTCCTGTTTTTGCAATTTTCATTAAGTAGGGCCCGAACATTTTCTTTGCCTCTGGGCCCGAAAAAGGGTAGCTACGCTAGTGACTCTAACCCTGGTCCATCAGGCTGGTAGTCCAGTGTCTTAACTATTGGGCAATTGCACCCATTGTATTATTAGTAGTAGTAGTGGCATATGATGCAAGAGAGAAAGCTTATAAAGAACCAGCAAAAAAACCTACCACATCACCTGTACATCCCTGGCAATAATTTGTCAATTTCTTTATTAAATTTATTCAAACTATCCACTTTAACAACAACAGGTTAAAGATAGTACCAAGTCAACCACCTGCCAGCTGAAGACAAACTTCTGCACATTTATCCTGCAACCATCCTTTGACAATTTAAATTTATGCTTCATCTATGTAGTCTGAGCAAGGGGAAGAATGACATCAGCACTGAGCTTGCTCAATCCATTCAAAACCATAAACACCTCAATCATATCATCTTACAGATGCCTAGTCTCAAGACACTACAGTTTGCAGAACTGAAACCTGTCTTGGTAAGACCACTGTTTCACTCCCTTCCCCAATATCATTACACTTCCCTGCAGATGTTCCAGCAGAATTATCTTTCCTAAAATGAGGCCTCCAGACCTATATGCAGTACTCAAGATGTGATCTAACTATTGCCTTATACAATGAAATAATCCCTTACTTATCCTAGCTAGCAAAGTGCTTGAATCTCATTGACAAAACCCCATGAGATGTCCTGGTACCTGTCTTCATTGCTCAGAGAACTTAATTTCTGACTGCAGAATTATCTCTAGGTTTGGTATTACACACGATTATTTGGTATGTTGGATTACTAATACTCATGTGCAGTACCTTACATTTGTCAATGTTCAACTTCAATTACCATTTCCTAGCCCATTTATCTAATTTTTCTATTTCTTGTTGCAGTAGCTTATGCTGATTACTGTGATTAACTACTGTCAACCTTTGTTATTTACAAACTTAGACATTAAGCTTCATATACCTTTATGAATATATTATTAATAAATGCAGAAAACACAAATGGGCCCAGCACTGAACCAACCCTGGCTGACTTTCACTGATAACATTGTTCCTTGAACAGCAGATTCCATTAATAACAACTCTGCCTTTTCCCATTAAACCATCCCTTTATCCAAAGCTGTAATTTACCCTATATGTTGCACTGCTCCAAGTAGAAGGGAATCACCAAGAAAGAGGATGATGACATCCAGCTCTGGATCCTGGGCTTGGCACACCCAGGATCCAGAGCTGAGGTGGATATCATCAATCTTTTCTCTCTCTCTCTCTCTCTCTCTCTCTCTCTCTCATAGGGTGACTTTTTTTTTGGCTGGTGTAGCATAAGCCTCAGGCTTTGCACCATATGGCTAATAATAATTTGTACAGCAGTCTTTTTTGCACAACAGTATCAGAAGCTTTCCTGAAATCCTAATATGTGACATTTTTTTTCATCCAGTTTCTTGGTCACTGCATCATAGTAACCTATCAAATTGGTTAAATAAGACTGCCCCTTAACAAATCCATGTTGTCACTGCTGTATAATTGAATCTCTGTCCTAATGGTCCTGCATTACTTCAACTTGTGATTCCATTATGTTTCCTGGAACAGATGTTAAGCTAACAGGATCACCTTTTGATCTACCTTTTATGAATTGGGGATACATTTGCATTTCCAGTCCATATCAAATCCCCTGAATTCAAAGATACTCTCATAATTATGGCTAAGTGTTTGCTTGCCTCTATTGCTGCCTCCCTTAATGTAATTTGATAGATCCACTTGATGTTGCTGGTTCAACTGTTGATGATCCTGCTCAGATAGCTGACAACCTGAATGGGTATTTTGCATCTACATTCACACATGAGGAATTCTGTAAGGTAATGGAGGACATAAGTTTACTATACTCTAACAGGTAGCTTAATGATTTTGTAATAACAGTAAAGTGGAGGAGAAATTGAAGTCAAACATAAAAAAGCACCTGAGACAGATGGAATAAATCTAGTTATATTGAAGAGGCAGCAAGGGAAGTAAGCAAACCCTTAGCCATAATTATGAGAGCATCCTTCAAGTCAGGGGAGGTCCCCATGGACTAGAGATGTGCAAATGTATCCCCAATTCACAAAGGGTGACACAAATAATTATAGACCTGTTAGTTTAACTTCTGTTCTGGGGAAAATAATGGAGTCATTGATTAAAGAGGTGATGCAGGATCACCTTGACAGATGGCAGTAATAATTCAGACATGGTGTGGGTTTGTTAAGGGAAAGTCTTGTCTGACAAATTTAATTGGATACTACGATGTGGTTACAAAGGAACTGGATGCAAAAAATAATTTTGATATTGTATACTTGGATTTCAATAAAGCTTTTGATACTGTTGCACTTGGAAGACTGCTGTACAAATTGGAGTGGTATGGCATTAAGGGCAAGTTGTTGCAATGAATAAAGGGATAGTTGAGTGGGAAATGACAGGGTAGTAATAAATGGATACTGGTGTACATGCACTAATGTTATTAGTGCAGTCCCCCAGAGGTCTGTGTTGGGTCCATTGTTGTTTTGTGTATTTTTCAATGATATTGATGAAGGTATATCAGACTTAATATCCAAGTTTTCAGATGATACAAAGGTCGGCAGGGTTATTAAAGACAGTATGAGTAATATCAAATTACTGTTGCTCAGAGCAAAACGGATAGAAAAATAGATTGTGACAAGTTTAATATAGGAAAATATACATCTATTAGATTAGATACATACAAATAAAAGCTTTTGGTTGTTTTGTCAACCTTTCTCAGTTAAACTGACAGTTAAGAATGGAGCATGAGGGTGTGTACTGCCAATCTTGTGCATGATTGATTGTTGGATGTTGAAGCCTGCGGCTGTGACGTATGCAGACATTGCCAGCGTTTGTCAATGGACAGGATTGCTGTTTCGGTGATAGGGTGGACTTGACATCCACTGTTCCTGTTCACTGAGGTATTGGAGCATTTAATGTTTAACGACTCCAACCAGACGCGTTGCCGATAGTGGCAGGACTTATCCACAATCACGACATTGCAGTGTTGGTCGATGTCGTGGTGGGTCGCCCAAACATGTTTGGCAATAGCGGAGTGCTCCACATCTGCTAAGCGGATTGCTTTTTTGTGTTCAGAAAGGCATTTTTTGAGCCATCTCCCAGTTTCCCTGATGTAGCAGCTAGTGCAGTCACGGCAAGAGATGCGGTAGACCAATCCGCTTTGTAGTAGGGTGGGGACAGGTGTTTTTACCTTAGAGAATAGGGATCGTAATTTTCTCCCTGGGAGTTGTACGCATTTTATCCCATGTGATTTTAAGATTCTACAAACCTGTTGCGATAGGTTTGGGTAGTATGGGATAAAGGTGCTCGTGGCTGACTCATCACCTTGGATGTTTCTGTTTGTCGCTATGTGGCCGTGTGTCTGTAGGTCACACCTGTCAAGGGTATTGATGGGATAGCCACACCTCGTAAGATCTGCCTTGACTTTAGCAATTTCAGTGTGCCTCTTGTAGAATGTAGGGGTCATCTCAACACCCCTCTCTTGTAGGGAGGGTGTGGAGATGCCCTCCCGGCCATGGTGCTGAATGGTCATTTCATCTAGTTATTTGGTCATAAGTTGATGTTGCAGTTGATTAAACTAACCAGATAAGGTTTGGGAACTCTCACAGCAAAGAATAAGTAGCAGATGGGTGGAAGCCTGGGTGACTACTTGATCAAGATATGACAAATCCCCCTCCCCGTAACTGGTGGATCTGAGTCTTCCAATTATTGCATTCTGTTAGACTGTCTCCTTTACACAGATCGTCATCTTGAACCACAACTTTTCACTGGTGCCACTTATGTAAATTCAGCTTTTCTTTCTGTCCCCAGTGACAGCTCCCATGGATTTTCTCTTTATGCAAACAGTATTTCAAAGGAGATAGCAAATGTAAATCCTGGCCTCATTCCCCTCTGCATTTCTGACAGTGACTCCTTGTGCAGTTGAATGGATCCACTAACACCACACTTGAGTATTCCCTCCCCCCCCTCAGATTTGACAGTTATCCTTGGACAATCAACCAAGATGTGATCTCCTCCCAGACAAGACCACCTTGACTGGCTGTGAATCCTACTGTCTTTAGTGGAGTCTACTCAGACATTGGATTTCTTGTGGCAAACCTAGTAACAGGACAGAACTTCACATGGAATGTAAACTCTCCGATTGATTACCCCTGACAAGTTGTTGACCCAGCACCCCACCCTGGATGGTATTTTTCAAAGATATGATGGTTCACTTCCATAGAACTGGTGACCTAACTGATGGAAACCTCCTGTCATTGGATTGGACATTTTTTGTTGACTCAGATAAACTTTGTGGAATCTACTAACAGATAATTATTACAGGAACTGGACACAAGAGCCAGAATGACAGTTGCTGACTCAGGATTCCCTGGGTGGAATTTTTAGCTTCTTGAAGAAGATTGCTGGCTCAGTACTTCCTCAGTGTGGAACTCTGCATGATTGACAGGGCCTTCTAACTGCCCATACATCTTAAGGGTAGAACACTGAACCCTGTCCATCTTCTTTAGTGTTTCCTTGGACCTTCTCTTATTCTAAGGGGATGCCTCCTTATGTCCCCAACTATTCTCTACATTATTTCCTAAACCTTCTGTGCTGTCGCCCTTTCCTTTTTTGGACTTTTGTAACTTATATCCAGAGGGCCCAGTATGTATCCTGAATTGTAGAACTGGTGTGCCTCCTTGCAGCTGAGGATGAAAGTTACGAGGAAATTGACCTGGTGTAGGTTGCCCCAAGCTGCTAAATCACCAGCTTGCTGGCCTACAATGATATAACACAGTACATTGAAATACACAACACTACACTTCACAGCCAGCACATGTTTATAACAGTACAGAAGCCTTAGAATAATGGCACATACACTATAATTAGTGTTTGTGCATGTTCTTACTATACTGTAACACTACCAGTATATTTAATTGTTCTCTGACCTACAGCAGAACTTGAAATCCCCCGAGCCCTTGCTTTAAGTAGACATAAGAGGGTGGTTCAATGAAGAATCGCCCTTACCTACTTCTGCATATTGCAGAGTCATATTTTGTGTGTAGCATCATACATATCTCTGTATTAAAGGTGTAAAATGTCAGCCCTGTGTCTTAATTTGTTTTTTGCTTATATAGCGGAACGTGTGACAAAGTAGCATCATGGACAAAGTTGAAGCCAGAGCGGTATCTGTTCTTGAAGGGAAAATCTAAAGAAATCCACAAGGAGATGACTGCTGTATATAAGGTTGAAGCCCCATCCTGTGGCATTGTGAAGCACTGGCATAGACAGTTTAGGTATGGTTGGACATTGGTAGAATCTGAGCCCATT
Organism: Mastigoproctus giganteus; assembly: GCF_048544385.1. Lineage (NCBI taxonomy): Eukaryota > Metazoa > Arthropoda > Arachnida > Uropygi > Thelyphonidae > Mastigoproctus > Mastigoproctus giganteus. Next base: position 156,993,355 of record NC_143586.1, on the reverse strand, counting down.
CCAGGTCATCCCCATTCAGCCATTGATGACAGCATGATCAGAAAAGTGGTCATTAATCATGGAAGATCACCGGATAACTGCATGAATTATCCCAGGAGGTAAAGATTAGTGTGGGGTCTGTTGAAACAGTCCTTCATGACCAACCCCATTTATGGAAATTGAGTGCAAGATGGATTCCCCAATTATTGACTGGTTTTCTGAAGGCTGATCGACAACAGAAATCACAACAGTTTTTAGCCCTCTGCCACAAAAATGAGGAAGACTTTTTTTTTCCCTCTCGTCTAATCACTCAGGATGAAAGTTGGATACACCATTCCGACCCTGAAAGTAAAAAGCAGTCCATGGAATAGCAACATCATGGTACCCCCCCCCTCCTCCAGAAGGCAAGGGTCCAAGTGTCAGCAGGAAAGGTCTTGCTGACAGTAATTTGGGATGAGAAAGGCATGACTGATTACCTGCCAAAAGGTAGAACAATTACAGGTGCCTATTATGCCAAATTACTCCCAAAATTATGGGAGAAAATTAAAACATGTAGGCATGGCATGCTGTCCAAAGGTGAAGATGCTTCAAGACAATGCCCCAATTCATACTTCTGAAATTGCAACAACACAAGCAGCCACTTGTAGATATGAAATACTGCCCCATCCAGTCTACTCACCAATCTTGCACCATTGGACTTGTTTCCTTCCCTCAAATCATTTCTTCGGGGACCCACTTCCCTGACAACGAGACACTCATTTCTGCAACAGAGTCATGATTCAAAGACCAACCTCACCACTTCTACAAAAACAGTATCTGTAGCTCATCCATCGATGGGAAAAATGTGTAAATCTGCATGGTGGCTATATAGGACTAAAACCTGTGCCAAGAATCAACAGGCTAGCACCTCTGCAGGGTGATTCTTTATTGAACCACCCTCGTATATTTTTGTACAGTTAGTTTTTCGGAATTATGGATGGCATCATGGAATGTCCAATAATTATCGAATAACAATGTGGATAAGCTGAGACGATCACAATTCATAAGTAATAAAATAAAAAGAATGTATTTTTAAAAAATGCAGTGATGCCTCAAATTATTTTAGGAGGGAGTATATGATTGAGAGCCTTGTCAACCAATTTGGCTCTGAAGAGATTGTGCGAGGCTTGTGGGGTAGACTTTTTTTTCTAGTATGGTCTGTGCTTGTTAACAGGAGAGATTGCTTCTACAGGAATGGGATATGCTGAAATAGAAAGGGTGCAAGAATATTTGCTGATGCTATCAAGGCCAGTGTTAGGTGGGCCAGAAAACTGTTAGCTTGGGGGGGGACAAGGAATTCACAGATAAATAGCTTAACAGTAGCTACAGGCAGAGGTGGAAAGAAGTAATTCTTTCACTGCTTCTATTGGAATGAGCAGCAGCCAAGAAAGCAAGTTGCTGGGGATTTCAGGAACTGCTGGGAGTCATGAAACATCATGGTACATGGATTCTGCTAGGGTAACTAAGAGTAAGAACAGGTGCATTTATACTTCCATATACACCAGTGCTAGGAGTATAGTAAATGAATTTGAACTGCTTGTTAAAATATCAAAGGGGCAGATATTCCAACAATATCACACAGATATAAGGAATGCAGAATTTGAATTTGGGGAGTACAAAGGATAAAAAGGAGGAGGGGGTGGTCATGCTATTAGTTAAGAAACAGTCTATGGAAATGTATCCAGTTGATATGGATGGACAGTGCAGTGTTAAGTTAGTTTGGTGTGACATAAGCACTGAAAATGCAAAATTGAGAGTAAGAGTATGTTATAGGTATAATGTCTCTGAGTACAATAAACAACTGTACAGAGAAATAGTGGGCCAGTAAATCAGATTGTCTTATAGTGGGAGATTTTTACTTCCCAGATATTGCAACTTGTGGATTGGTCACTTGCACTCTAGCAAGACTTGTGGATTTATTGGATGATTGTTTTCTACAGCAGCATGTTTAAGAGGCAACTAGAGGGAGCAATACACTTGATCTGATTATCATCAATGATTATTCTTGCATTAAGAATTTGCAGATAAAGGAACCACTAGGTGGCAGTGATCAGTGTACTGATGTGGGATTTACTTAATAAAGATGTAACTGCCATCATGGGTAAAGGTAAGAGTTTGCTTTCATCAAGGTGACTAAAGTGGTCTCAGACAGTTTTTAAATTCTATGGAGTGGTATCAACTGATGATGTTACCAACAGAAAATTCTAAATGGGAAGCATTCAAGTAAGTAATCTTGCAACTACTGGACTTTGTTTCAAATGAGAAATACTGTTCAAGGTTTAGGCCTAAGTGGATGTCAGATGAACTAATAAGACTCTTTGCATAGAAGAAAAATGCATGGGATACATACAAATTATCAAGTGACACAGAAACCTGTAGTAGATATAAGCTAGTCTGTAATCAAGTCACAAAGGAGGTTAGGCAAGCAAAGGCAGATTATGAGAAATCTTTGGCAAAGGATGCAAAGAACAACAGCAAAGATTTCTTTGCTTATATTGGTTCACTTGATATCAATGATTTGACTGTTGCTGATCCTGCTCAGTTAGTTGACAAACTGAATGAGTATTTTGAATCTACATTCACACATGAAGAATTCTGTAGGGGAGTAGAGGACAGAAGTTTATTAAACTCTAAGGTAAATGATTTTCTAATAACTTAGAACAAAGTGGAGGAGAAATTGTTGATGTTAAACATAAGGCACTGCAGGGTGGATGGGATGTATCTATTTATATTAAAGGAGGTTGCAAAGTAAGTAAGAAATCCCTTCTCAATAATTATGAGAGCATCCTTGGACTCAGGGAAGGTCTACAGTGACTGGAGATGTGCAAATATATCCCAGTTCATGAAGAGTGTCATGAGTAATTACAGACCTGTTAGTTTAACTACAGTTCCAAGGAAAATAATGGGGTCACTGGTTAAAGTATCATTGCAAGATCATCCAGGCAAGACTGCAGTAATAAGTGAGTTGCAGAATGAGTTTGTTAAGGGTATGTCTTGTCTGACCAATATGATTGGATAAAATGTTGTCAGAAAGGAACTGGATGCAAAAAACAATTTTGATATCATATACTTGTATTTCAGGAAAGCTTTTGATACTGTTGCAATGGAAAACTATATGGAGCAGCATGGCATTAAGAGAAAGTTGCTACAATGGATAAAAGGATGGTTGAGTGGGAGAATGCAGAGTGGTAATCAACGGAGACTGCTCTTCATGGCCAAATGTTATTAGTGGTGTCTCCCAGCAGTCTGTGTTGGGCCCATTGTTTTCTGTATTTATCAGTGATATCGATGGAGATATATCAGGCTTAACAACCCTACTAAACCCAAGTTTGGTAGGGTTGTTAATGACAGTAAGGATGGTATGTTATTGCAACAGGATCTGGAAATATTGAGCAGATGGGCTGAGAGGTGGCAACTGAAGTTTTAACATTGACAAATGCAAAGTGCTGCATATGGGTAGCAGTAACTAGAGTAACATACCGATTGTGTGGTAATACACTTGGGGTAGTTGAGAATGAAAGACCTGGGAGTAATTGTGCAGTCAGATAAGAAGTTTTCTGAGCAATGCAGACTGGCTGCCAGAGCAGGTCATGGGGTCTTGGTCAATGATATATTGGAATCTTGCTAGCAGGGATAAGGAGGTGATTATCCCTTTTATATAAGACAATAGTTAGACCACACCTTGAGTACTGCATACAGGTCTGGAGGCCTCATTTAGGAAGGATGTAGAATTGCTAGAATGAGAAGGGCAACAAGATTGAGTGGAACAAAGGGGTGTTTTTATCAAGAAAGGCTTAATTTCTGTAAATTGCAGTGTCTAGAGACTAGGCACCTGTTAGGTGATCTGATTGAGGTGTACAAGGCCTTGAATTTTTGAGCAGGATCAATACTGATTGGATTCTTTCTCATGCTTAGATTATGAATCTGAGGAGGCATAGATTCAAATTGAGGAAAGACAGTTGTAGAATAGATGTGCAGATATTTGCCTTTAGCCAGTGGGTAGTTGATTGCTAGAACAGACTTCCATCTGTCATTGTGCAAGGTTGATAGCTTAAATTCAAGGAAGAACTGGACAAAATTTTGGATTAAATGGAAATATTTTTTGTTTTATTATGATGTGTATAAGATAGCTTTCTTGCATCATGTCTCTACTGATGCTAATTATACTTTACAACATAAATTACACCTTACTACGCAAATTGTTTTTAAATGTGTAACACTTGTAAGTGCTAACTGTTACCTGTAATCAAGAAATATAAAATAAAGGAAAAAACTATGAAACATCAAATAATTTCATTTCATAGTTTTTTGTTATTTCAATTGCTTAATCACAGGTAGCAATTAGCACCTCATGTTTTATATATAGCAGCAATTGTTGTGTGGTATAAAAGAGTAATTTGAGATTTAAGTTGATTATGGTAAGTTAATAATTAACATAGAAAATTTAATGTTTTGTTTTGTGTGTTCTGTGCTCTTCTTGCCATATTTGGATAAGTGAGTAAGTTTGCATCTCTGTATTGCTCATTGATTTGGTTCTGATTAATTGTGAAATTTGCATATTTTATTTTAGTTTATTTGAATTATCTCCAGTTTACAGGGTTTCATCCATATTTAAATGTCTTCAGTTTAATCTGATTTCACTGTTCATATTGTGGAAACCATGTTTGCTTTGCTGGTAATATGCAGGTGATGACAGAAATGCAACTGTTTTGGAATTTTCGCAGTGAAATGTGTCCCATGAGCAAGTTGTACCTGTAGTTCAACTTTCTTTTGGGGTTTTTTTTGACTCTTAGTAGGCATTCCCACTTTCAGCTTTTTTGCTGATGGGTGGTATAGGATTCTTGTTTGTTTTTTTCATTTTTCATTTTCACTTGTTAACATTACCTTAACAGTGATATAGGGCTATTTTGGCTAGCAGTTTTGCCTTACTTTTGCAGGATCCCATCATAGTTTCTCTGGGTGTACTGGCTTTTGCATGTTAATTTTAATTTGGTTTTCATTTTGTATTTTGAATATTTATTTTAATAGGTGCTATGCTTAGTTTTCATTAGCACCTGAAATATCACTTGTTGCATTCAATAGCAATCTTCATGTGTGGTATAAAAATGTTAATTTGAGACATCGTGTTGATTAGACCACATTTCAGTTACTTTGATTTAAAAAATATGGTGCAACTGCAGTAATATGAGCTAAATATAGAGTGGGAGTGATTTGAATTGCTGAAATGTTCAGATCAATAGGATTATAATGTAATCACATTTTATTCATAAATTATCAATCTAGAGATTTATTTAAATAAATATTGAATGCACCACATCCAAGAAATAACAAGGGAAAAAGTATCATCTGTCAGGAATTTGGGGAGGAAGTAATTTTTTACAGGATGTGTGTTACAAAAACATAGTATAGTATTCTGTTTAATAAAAAAAAATCAAACTTTTGTCTGTTTTACTTTGCTTAGTCTTCTTTAGAATACCTTTTTTGTAGTTAATGTAAAAAAAGCAAGATCTGGAGAGCTGCCATGTCAGTTTCTGTAGTCCATAAAACAGCATTTTAGAACAAACAGTTAACTCAGAAAGGTATGGCAATCTGTTGTTGTAACTAATTTTTAAGGAACCAGCAAATGAAAAGTCCTATAGACACTTCCAAAAAAGATAGTAAGAGAGGAACTGGATGCAAAAAATTAATTTTGATAATTATATATTTGGATTTCAATAAAGCATTTGATACTTTGAAAGGATGCAGTTATATATTGGAGGACTGTGGCATTAAAGGAAAGTTACTACTATAGATAACACAATGGATGAATGGCAGGAGACAGTGGTTGTTAATGGGCACCCATGGATGCATCTTAATAATCTTCTCTGAAATAATAATCTCTTAACTTTTAATAACATTGTTTTGAACTAATGTTGTTATGGAGCTCTTTGGCATTCAGTGCTGGGTCCCTTATTGTTTTTAATATTTATTAATGATATTGATGAAAGCATATCAGGTTTGTCTGAGTTTGCTGATGATATGAAGGTTGACAGTGGTTAATGACAGGAAATTGGTATACAGGTCAAAGGTACTGTATGTGGGCATTGCTAATTCCAGAATAACATACCAGTTGTATCGTAACACATTCAAGGTAGTGAAGAATGTAAAAGACCTAGAAATAATTTTACAGTCTGAAGTTTTCTGACAGTGTAGACAGGCTGCTAGAACAGCTCATGTGTTCTCTTAATGTACAGGAATTTGTCTGGCAGGGACAAGTTGATTATATTGTTGTATAAGACAATTGTTAGACAGCATTTTGATTACTCTATACAGGTGTGGAAACCTCATTTTAGGAAAGATGTGTATCTTTTAAAATGGATACAGAGTACAGCAACAGATTAGTTAGGGGCACAAAAGAGTACTCTTACCAAGACTTCAGTTCTACAAATTGCAGAATCCAGAAATTACACTTGAAACTTGACTGAGTTATTTAAGGCTTTGATTTGATTGAGTAAAGTAAATGCTGTTGGGATCCTTATTCTTGATCAGATAACACACATGAAGGAGTATAATTTTGAATTGAAAAAAGGTGGTTATAGAATAAACTTCAGATATTTTCAGCTAGAGTAATTGATTGCTGGAACAAACTTCCCTCTGGTGTTGTGGAAGCATGCAGTTTAAATAAATTAAAGGAAGGATTAGATAAACTATTAGGAGGGATGATAGTTGATTTGGGTTGTCTTTTTTACTATGCTATATAAATTTGCTTCTTTTCATCATTTTCTAATACTAAGGTTCTGCTACCATGCTGACCCCTACTCACTCAGTGGAGATACTTAGAAGTGTTTGGTGAATCCATAATAAGGCATGTATTACAGCCAGAATATCATTCTTCTCCAGACATTTCCTGTGACTTTTTTTTTCCCCTTTAGGTTGTTTTAATATTCATAAATAGTTTCACATTTATGTGAAACTATTTATGAATATTAAAATTGATTAGATATTACTTTATTGTAAACAATACTATGAACCACCTGAGAATTAATGAGGGAAGAAATGTCGTGGGGATGTTGAATCCCAATATTATGGAGTAATAACAAAGACCTTTTTTATTCAACACTTGGGGAACATTAACCTACTAAGTTAGTTAAACATGCTTTTTCTTTAAAGCAATGTTGCCCTTCAGAATTCCATATGTATTTAAATGTTCCTGGCTTGCATTCTTAATCATTGCCTCTACAATTTTTCCTATCTCTGAAGTCAGACAACTGGTCTGTAGTCCAGCTTCACTCTTAGAACAGTCTTTTTGCATTGGTGATATACTGGCACTTCTCTAATCCAAAGGAATCTCTCCAGAGTCCAAAGATGCCCTCATAATTAACCTCAGTGGTTCATTACACTCCCTGGTGGGCTCCCTCAAAACTACTGGGGTATATGCCATCAACTCCAAGAGCCTTACTTGCCTTTATGCTCAAGAGTTATTTCTGATTTGCAGCTAAAAGAAAATGTGGCTTTTGCTTGAAAAAGCATGTCTTTCACTGTAGTTTCCTGTGCTGTTAATGGAGCAGGTGGGCAGTGTGTCATATGTTCTTCTCAAAAGTTCAACTCTTGCAAAAAACTTATTTTAATAATTGAACTGTTCTATAATTAAAATATAATTTTCACTATAAAATGTAAATATTACAGTGAAATTATTGCCACAAAAAATTCTGATGAACACCCCATCCCTCCCCTGCAGTTTCTCTGACATTTATAGGTTAGCATTTTCTAACTTAGTATCTGTTGTCTTGTAGCTTTATTGTCCAACTGATTTCTTAGATAATTGGTTAGTTTAATTGGACCAAATTGCCCTTCCCTTGCCAGTGAAGGAGTATTTGTTCAAAAGAATTGAATGTCTTTATATATTGTGTGATTTTGATTGCTTTAAATTTCATTATTAAATGTAATTTAATTCCTTATGAGTTTTAAAATTGTTTATTTAAAATTTTTTTTTTCCTGACCATGAATGAATGCTAATAGATTTTAAGCCTAGCAATTGTTCTCAGTCAAATAAAGAATATCACTGTCCTTCTGGTATTTGTCTCTCTATTGAAAAAGTTTGTGATGGTAACATGGATTGTCCTGATGGGGATGATGAAGGCATTCATTGTGGTGAGTTACTTTCAGATTAAAATCTTTTAATCAAAGATTAGTTTATTCTAAATGCTAAAAATAAGTTTCTATTTTTAGTTAGGCTTTATTTTATTATTAATAATGGTTACTTATTAAAAGTTTTCTTTTAATAAGTAAGGTAAAAGAGTTTAGGAGGAAATGGGAATGCATAATAGAAAGTAATTTAGTAGGGGAGTCTTAAGGGGGAACTAGAGGAATCTGTTTTAAACCCAATTGCAAAGCTTTTTAGTGGGATACTAAAAACTAAACTAGAGAAAGAAATAAGAATTTCAGAGGAGCAGTATGAATTTACAGCTGGATGGTCCTGTATTGACATTTATTCACGGTCAAGCAGATTCTGGAAAAATGCCAAGCTACTAGACAGGATATAGGATTAGTGTTTATTGACTTGGAAAAAGCTTATGACAGTGTCCCAAGAAAGATGTGGAATGCCATGGGGAAAAATATCAATACGACAACCAATGATCGACATAATTAGAAAAACATACAAAAGTAACACTTGCTGCATTAAAATTGGTCAGAAATATCAAGGAAATTCAAAACATCAAAAGGCTTGCTACAGGGGTGTGCTGTTTATCCCCAACTTTTTTCATGTGGAGGATAAACATGTACCTGGAAGTGACTCTGTATGCTTGGTCCCAAAGATGCAGATCAATGGGATTGTGTGGCTCAAAACATCTACCTTTCAAACCTTTTTGTTCATAGATGCAGGTACTGGATGCAGAGGATGCTGACTATATGTGCAGAAAGCTATTAGAACAATATAAAATGGGATTTGACAATAAATTTTAGTAAAACAGAATATGAATTCAACAGGGGACATTGAGTGTAAATGGGGCAGAGATAAAGGATGTGAAGCAGTTTAAATATCTAGGAGCTATTGTGTAGATGGATGGTTCATCTGAAGATGAGATTACAAGGAGAATTAATGAGGGAAGAAATGTCTTGGGAATGTTGAATCTCAATATTATGGAGTAATAACAAAGACTTATTTAACACTGCTCAGTAATTTTAGTAATTTACACATTCTTTAATTTCAACATAACATAGGGTCTGTTATTTGACACTATATATTTGTCAAGTGATGATTTTAATACTGTCTCACAGTTGCTGTTGCTTTATGGTCATCCCTGAGGAGATGAGACACAGCAGCTAACATTCTCCTTTATCTTAGTTTGTTTTTGTATTCATTTTAAGATATTTCTTTTTAATCCTCTGTTCAACCACTTGCAAACTCTTATTGTAAGAGCATATGGTGATTAGTTCAGACACTTCATTTTTCTTATAGTTTCCCTATTTTGGATGTCTCATCAAGTGAAAGATGTTTAGAAAGTGTTGAGACCCTTTTCTTCCTCAAAACTTAAATGTGATAATTGTAAATGAAGAAAAAAGTCACAACAGTTACTCATCTAGGGTCACTGAAAACAGTTGATTGTCAGTGTGAGCATTGCCATTTTTCATTATTCAAAATTATGCACCGGCATGTGCAGTGTAAGAACTAATCTAGCATTAGTAGAGGCATATGATGAAGCAAGAAAGCAAACTTATATAGCATCAGCCAAAAAAAAAAAAAAAATTCACCCATCCATTCACTCCATCCACTTGTAGTTGTTGATCTCCACTACAACAGATGGAAGTTTGTTCAAAATATCAGCCACCCACTGGCTAAAAATCCATCACTCTGGCATTGCCAGTGTTGGATCAAATTCAAAATTGTGCTTCAATGTGCAGTGTGAGAATGGACACAATTCCATAATGCAGTGCCTAGAGTAATAAGATGTCCTGTTTTTATGTTTATGTCCAATTTTGAGAATGTCTTTGTATCTCCAAAAAAAATTGGAATTTTTTTGTTTTATACTAATTTTCATGTGAAGCATATTTTTCTAAACTAAATATGCATATTTTGCTAATTTAGCATGGCAATTATTATCTTAATATATAGTAACATGTATATTTTACATGTAATATTATTGAAATGTAATCATTATATTAAGTTCTCAGTGTAAACTGCATGTTCTGCTTGCTCATGAATTACTTATTGATATTATGTATTGCTTTTGTGTTTAAAATAATCATAGAATGTAGAAACATATCATAATTGGTTAAATTATGATATGCATAAGGAAGCATATTCAAAAGAATAAATAAATCTTTATTGCAGAATTGAAATAGCATATATATTCGAACATTTTTATATACTGAAGGCTATATTGGACCATATTGAAATCTTTACATTATAGGAGTTGTACTGCAATATTCTCCAAAGCCATGGCCAGGCAGAAGATCATCTTGATCACAAGATGATCTTCATCTTGATATAGATGAACAGTGCACTGTTGAGTCAGTTTGGTGTGACATAAGCACTGCGAAAGCAAAAATAAGAGTAGGAGTGTGTTATAGGCCTAATGACTCGAATGAGTACAATGAACAATTGTACAGAGAAATAGTGGGCTAGTAAATCAGAATGTCTTTATAATGGGGGATTTTAACTTCCCAGATATTGACTGGAACTTGTGGGTTGGTCATTCACACACTAGTCAGACTTTTGTGGATTTATTGGATGATTGTTTTCTGCAGCAGCATGTTCGAGAGGCAACCAGAGAGAGAGTAATACTCTTGATCTGGTTATCAGCAGTGATCATTTGTGTATTGAGAATTTGCAGATAAAGGAACCACTAGGTGGCAGTGATCAGTGTACTGATGTGGGATTTACTTAAAGATTTAATTACCATCAGGGGTAAAGGAAAGGGTTTTTGCTTCTGTAAAGGTGAGTACAGTGCTCTCTGACAGTTTTTAAATTCTGTACAGTGGTATCAACTGACGATGTTACCAACAGTAAATTGTAAGTGGGAAGCGTTCAAGGAATTAATCGTGGAAGCTACTAAAAGTTTCATACCTATTAAGAAATATTGTTCAAGGTTTAGGCCTGAATGGTTAACTAATGAGACTCGTAATACAGATTAAAAATGCATGGGATGCATATAAATTATCAAGCGACTCAGAAGCCTATGGCAGATATAAGCTAGTCTGTAATCAGGTGACAAAGGAGGTTAGGCAGGCGAAGGCAGATTACAAGAAATCCTTGGCAAAAGATGCTAAGAAGAACAGCAAGGATTTCTTTACTTGTATAAACTCTAAAAGGAAGGGGATGAATCTGATTGGTCCACTTGACATCGATGGTTGATGATCCTGTTCAGATAGCAAACAAATTGAATGAGTATTTTGCATCTACATTCACACGTGAGGAATTATTAAGGTTTGAAAATGGCAGAAGGTTATCAAATTGTAGCAGGATACTTAATGATTTTGGAATAACTGAAAGCAAAGTGGAGGAGAAATTGTTGGTTAAACATAAGAAAAGCACCTGGGGTGGATGGGATTTATCCAGTTATATTAAAGGAGGCGGCAAAGCAACTAAGCAAACCCTTAGCCATATTTATGAGAGCATCCTTGGACTCAGGGGCGGTTCCCACAGACTGGAGATGTGCAAATGTATCCCCAATTCACAAAGGGGGATCGAAGGGTGACAAGAGTAATTACAGACCAGTTAGTTTAACTTCTGTTCTGGGTAAAATAATGGAGTCACTGGTTAAAGATGCATTGCTGGATCATCTAGACAAGACTTCAGCAATAATTCAGACACAGCATGGGTTTGTTAAGGGAAAGTCTTGTCTGACAAATTTGATAGGATATTATGATGTGGTTACAAAGGAACTGGATATATGATATGAAAATTATCAAAAAATGATTTTGATATCATATATTTGGATTTCAGGAAAGCTTTTGACACTTTTGCGCATGGAAGACTATTGTACAAATTGAAGCAGAATGGTATTAAGGGTAAGTTGCTACAATGGATAAAAGGATGGTTAAGTGGGAGAAGACGGTGGTAATCAATGGGTGCTGTTCCTCGTGGACTGATGTTATTAGTGGAGTCCCGCAGGGTTTGGTGTTAGGTCCACTGTTTTGTATATTTATCAGTGATATTGATGAAGGTATATCAGGCTTAATGTCAAAGTTTGCAGATGATACAAAGGTTGGCAGGGTTGTTCATGGCAGTAATGGCAGTGTGCTACTGCAACAGGATCTAGATAATTTGGGCAGATGGGTTAAGAAGTGGCAACTGAGGTTTAACCTTGACAAATGCAAAGTACTGCATATGGATATAAGTAACCCCAGAGAAATGTACCAACTGTGTGGTACTACACTTAAAATGGTAGAAAATGAAAAAGACCTGGGAGTAATTGTGCAGGCAGATATGAAGTTTTCTGAGCAATGCAGACAGGCTGCCAGGGCAGGTCATGGTGTTTTGTCAGTGATATATAGGAATTTTGCTAGCAGGGAAAAGGAAGATCCCTCTGTGTAAGGCAATGGTCAGGCCACGCCTTGAGTACTGCATATAGGTCTGGAGGCCTCATTTTAGGAAGGATGTCGATTTACTTGAGTGTGTGCAGAGAAGGGCAACAAGATTGGTGAGGGGAATGAAGGGATCTTCTTACCAAGACAAGCTTAAGTTCTGCAAATTGCAGCGGCTGAAGACTAGGCACCTGCAAGGTGATCTGATTGAGGTGTATAAGGCCTTGAATGGGTTGAGCATGCTGAATTCTGATGGGATCCCTCCACTTGTTCAGATTACGAACCTAAGGGGGCATAAATTCAAATTAAGAAAAGACAGATGTAGAATAGATGTGCGGAAATTTGCCTTTAGCCAGCAGGTAGTTAATTGCTGGAACAAACTTCCATCTGTTGTTGTGGAAGTTGATAGGTTGAATGAATTTAAGGAGGAACTGGACAGGCATTTGGAGGCAGTGGTGGTTTTTTTTTTGGCTGATGCTGCATAAGCTCATACACTTGCTTTCTTGCATCACATGCCACTACTACTACAAAGATGAATGTGTACTGTGCAGGACATTAAGTTTTGATGTGGATTATAATTACTGCAAGCAAGACTATGTTAAGCCTTTTAAGTGTATGAATGCAAACAGAAAAATGCCACATTTCACTACATGGAAAGGGTTTGTAAATACTACTTTTTTAACCCCCCATCATCTCCTGAGTTGCCTTCTTTGTATGGCACCTGTGTGTGATGAGGACCTTTCAGTGATGCTCCATAGTTAGATTCTGATAATGTAATTTTTTTTTTTTTTTTCTGGGATTCCAACAGGGTCTTTCAAAAAATTAAAATATTACAGCCTTCTCTGTTTAATTTTAAATTAAGTTACTGTGTATTGGGTTAAAGTTCCTTTATGACAGAATGCAGCAAAATTAGTCCCTCCCTAATTTAATATTAATTAATTTCATATATATGTATATATCGACATCCGATATTATTCAAAGCTTTCACAATCGGGCAAATTATCTATGGATATTGTCTTATGAGAAAGTTTGTCAGTATGTAAAGATTAGTTAACACCAGTTTTATAATTATTTAAAATTTGTCTTGTTTTTTTTATTTAATACACAGATACCTGTATTACATGTCATGGTTACCCTGTATTTTGGTTGAATATTACTATCTGATATTAAATATGATCATTTCTCTATAATACCTAGTCTATTCTGATGTATGCATGTTAAATGTAGAATTAATGTTTTTGTTTTTTTGTTTGCATTAAAATATATTGTGTGTGTGTGTGTGTGTGTGTCATAATATAAATAAAACAATGTGTCTCTTTGATTGTGTATGGTAGAAGGCACACTGAACTTTGACTGCAGAACAATAGAAGTCAGTTCTGTAGAAGATTTATGGTGTATGCTATTCTAGGGAGCATGCCTGTAAAATACTTTAAGTGTGTTGTTCCAACTGAAGTCAGGAAAAGATGTGGTCTGTTCTGGATATTTCTTGTGTGTATAAGGTCTACTGGTTGTAGTGCATTGAACCATAAATGTTGCATTCTGTATTGATATTCTGGACAATTTGGCATGCATCATTTTTACTTTTATACAAATAAAACTACATTTATTTGTAGTTCTATTTGCATACAACTAATGTATTACATTACATTGTAGTTTTATAGAGGCAGCCAATACACATTTTAATGTGATAATTTTCCTTGTCACAAAGCAAGAATTATGAATGCATAGCTTGAAGAGAATGAAATTAGAAAATTCAATAGCCAACATAGATTCCCCCCTACCACCCAGTGAAACATCTTTGTTATTGTCTAGATTGCAGAATTAGGTCAAGGTGGTCTTTCTCATAGTAGAGAATGCTTTAAAGCAAGAGTGGAGCACAACTCTAGCAGAAATTAATAGCAAGTTTTTTTCAAAATGTCAAAGCAGTCATTACAGCAATAGGTGGGCCAACATGTTATTGATTTCTTTGAATAAATATTTGTTTTTTAATAACTGCAAGTTGTCACGAATTTTTGCTGGATAATGCAGATTATTGCAAGCTGTAAAAATAATAGCAAGAAAGTTTTCATGTTATTATTGATAACATGGAAACTTCAAACAAAGTGATAAATTCAAACTCTTTAAATTCAGCAAATGAGGTATAAACTGAATTTTAGGAAGTTTTTTTCTCCCTTTTTTGTGCGATGTTTTTTTTGTGTTGTGGAAAGGTTTTGAACTGGCAGTCTTGTTACAGTGCAGCACTAGTTCAAGATTAGATTTGTTTGCAGAAATGATCCAGAAACATGTTTGAACAATCTGGTTCAAAACTGTTGGGTTCTCTACCTAACCTTGGAATAATTCACTTACCAATAAAGAACTTTAAGGCCAAATCACAGGTGCCATGTAGGATATCTCTGAAAAAACACTGGATGCAGTTATGGTAAACTTCAATCAACATCTGTGAATTGTCTTGGATGCACAGAAAACAAGAATTTTTTTTTTTTTTTTTTCAATAGTAAACTCTTGTGTGTTACATGTTTAATAACAAACTCACCAATTCCAGCACAATATGCCAATGTCCCTTGATAGTCCTATATTTTTGCAGTAGTGTGCAATTTAATACTTTCCCATGGGTGTATTAGTCTACTTTTGATTAAAATACTGTATATATAAAATTGAAAGTAACAAAATTAAAAATAAAATATATGCTGCAACGTATAAATTGTTGCAGCATAGAATAGCAACATTCTATGTAGTTCCCCTCCCCACCATCACCAAACGTTAAATGAGAAAGTTCATGAACTACAAACATAATAGAATTTTGGTTATTCTGGTTGGTATTTTAAATTATGTATAATTTAAACTTAAATCAGATAAGTCTTATGAATTTGCATGAATATAAGATTTTGAAATATTTTTAGATGATTGTCAAAATGGCACATGCATCTATAATTGTAGAGCCACACCAAATAGTTCAGCATGCTTTTGTAATCCTGGATATCAAGTTGCATCTGATGGACTCACTTGCTCAGGTGAGCATCTTAATTTTGTATTATAATCTCTATTAATGGGGGGGGGGAGACAGTGTGAATGAATGCACTCATTCTAGTAAAATGTGAGGAGTAGATATGTATTCTTAAAAATGTAATCAAACTAGTTAAATTTCTTTTGATAGTATAAACATATTTTTTACTAATATTGATATATTTATGTAGTAAAGAATGGCTAAAATTCAGGTAACATTTAACTATGGAGTAGTGATTGTAATTGTTTTTTGAGTATTAGTCAGGCCAAATGATGTAATGAATGATGTTATGATGTAAATGTTGGGGGATACAAGGACTAATAGATTAACAGTAGCCACTTGCAGAGGTGAAAGTGATTCTTCCACTGCTTCTATTGGAATGAGCAGAAGCCTGGAAAACAAAATGCAGGATATTTCAGAGACTGCTGCAAGTCATATTAGAAGATGAAATGCACAAGGCATAATTTATTATGGGTTAAGGTAATTAACTATATAATATCAGTGTAGATACACCATAGTTTACCCATAAATTTTAACTATGTATGTAGTGTAAAAGGCATCGTTTTAATTGTATATCATATTGTGTGTGTACCTTCCCAACAAGATAGCTGGTATTGCACTACTTCAAATAAATAAGTCTTCTCTAGTAGAGAAGACTACTGTGATTTATTTTCTACACCAATATTATATAGTTAATTGCCTAAACCCATAAGAAATTATGCCTTGTGCATTTTGTCTTCTAATACATTATTATTTATACACCATTTGGCATCTCTCATATTGTGGAAATAACTTCAACTGTGATGGCATGTTGCATTATAAGGGTACCTGCCCACTCACTGATGATATTTCAAGTCTTGAAACGGTCGCTAGGGGAGCCAGATAATCGCAGAGTTTCCGAGAATAGGTAACAGTCTTCTCTACTGGAGAAGCGTTGCCTATTCGAGGAATTTTGAGTTTTTGAGTGGTGCGAGTTGGAGTTACTGTCCCTTTCATTCTTCTGAATCGTTTAGTTTCCTCTTCCCCTCCTACTATAACTTTCCCTCTACTTTTTGCTTTTCTAAGTCTAATAGGGACAAGTGGATATTAGAGTAGATATTCACATACATACATACAAATAGCTTAAATGATTGTCTGGGTGGTGGTGGTATCCACTGAAAATAAGTCTTCTCTATTAGAGGCATTATTTATTTGAAGTAGTGCAATACCAGCTGTCTCATTGTGAAGGCATTCACAATATGAGATACAATTAAAACTATGCCATTTACACTACATACATAGTTCAGATTTATGGATAAACTATGGTGTATCTACACCAATATTTAGTTAATTACCTAAACACTTTTTTTTTGGGATGGTACGACATACTGGCACCTTTATTAACAGTGACGTGTGATATCTGAATGCAGTGCACTTCGAAATTTGTAATATTCCGTAAATTGCTTTCACGTTTATTCAAATAAGCTTAAAATTATTTAACTAAATTTTGCATTTTTTACTCTATTTTTAAGATATTTCTATATAAAACTATATAACCATTTTTATAATTCTAAATTACTCAGTCGGATCTCTGTTTAACGAAGTCCTTTTATAGCGAATTGTTTTGAATTTCCCGTGGAAGTTACATTTAAAATAGTTTCTGTTGAATGAAGAAAATGTTCATATAGCGAACAGATTAGGAGAGAATTATGTCGGTACGCACTGTTCGCATTTCTGACCTTCAGCCGATTTGGGCAATTAGTGCTACTGCATGAATTAAGAGAGCTAAAGCATTCTATAACTTAGTGGTACCTGGTAAAACCTATCCGACCACCTGTCCCACATACGGAGGAGTCGCACTAGTCAAGAGTGAGCAGATCAAGGAGTGTTCCCAATGAGCTCTGGCCCACCTTCTACTGGTGGTGTCCAACCTTTTCCTGTACAGGGGCCATATTCAAAACAATTCAAAGTTAGATTTCTTTAGAGTGTTACATTTTCCATATCTTGTTGCATGTAAAATAAAATTGAAAATTTTATTAAGTACAATACACAATTACATTTACTGAACAAAACATTTAATCAGAAAAATTTTTTGATAAAATTTAAAATGCTGTTTTAGTTCACTTTCCTCTCGGGTCATAGGTTGTGGACACCTTTGTGAATCAACAGTAAGCACCCAGTTCGAGAATTACAAAAGTGATTTTCTTTTACCCCAACAAATAATTATCTGTTGTTTCGAGGAAGTGTGTTATCCTCATTTTTCCGTAAATTTTCCCTATCTTTGTTTACATGGTCACAATTAGCTGAAATAGTGACAATAGTGACAATACCGATGATGAGAGAAAGAAAACGAGGACAACAAAGGTATTAATCCTTCTAATCATGAATTGTTGACATTTGGTGTAAGTGAAGAAAATTGTCAATTAGGTTACAGTTAAATGAAAGAGATGCAATTTGTGAATTTTGGGTATACCTAATTGAGATAAGGTTTCAGAAGAATTGAAGCATTTGATGAACACTCTGCGTAAGATACCAGTTTTATCGAGTGAATGTGAACGAGGATTTTCACAAATGAATCTGATTGCCAGTCCAACCAGCGCTTCGTTGATGCCAAAAACAGTTTCTTAAAATTGTATGCCCACTGCTGACCCACTTCAATCCAGCAAAATATGTTGATTTATGATGCTTTGGAAATGGCATTCAGCAACCAACACAGGAAGAAAAGAAGTCTGCATAAGATAGGGGTCGGCAACCTGCAGCTCGCAAGCCACATGCAACTCTTTTAACATGTAACTGCGGCTCTTTAACTTTACAGCTCACATGAAGCACAGTTTGAAATGGAGTTAGAGGACTTAAAAATCATGATATGTGGAGTGCAAGACTAAAATGCCTTAAAACTGAAATTGAGGATTTGGAGAGGCAAAAGGCTGCCCTTGCAATTCTACACAAATGGATGGTGATAGATGCATTTAAAATGCAGACCAAATTGTGTTTGTGTGGAGTTGCTTACCGGACCCATATATAAAAATTGGAAAATATTTTCATTTGGACTTCTCTCAGTTTTTGGTATTGGATGTTTGTTACCTTTTTTTTTTTCAGTATTAATAAATAATATTTCAAAAAATATATATTTTAATAAACACCTTCCCCCCTCTATTCCATCACCTCCCCCTTCCCAGCTTGAGCTGAGGTGTGTTCCTTCGGATTCTCTTTTTTTTTAAAATTAGATCAAAAATGGATCTTCACTCAAAAGGTTGCTGACCCTTGGCATAGGGTGTCAGATGAGAACTTAATAAAAATTTGGAATATTTTACCAAAACTTTATGAAATTATTTTTACTTATGTTACTCTTTACTTATTTTACTCACATTTTACTTATTTTTTTTTATATACTTGAATAATAAATTTCTGCTTAATAAACTGTATTTTTTGTTGTTCTTATTCTAAAAACATTGTTACTAAAGTAACAATATCAGGAAAAAAAAAATTTCACAGTACTTTTCATATCCTTTTAATTTTCAGTTTTTCTTGATAGCAAAGAATGAGTACCGGCACCTGTTTTTTTTTTTTTTTTTACAAAAAAAAAGCACTGCCTAATAAACCCATAAGAAATTGTCGTGTGCATTTCATCTTCTAATACATTTATATCATCTGCAAATTTCAGACATCAAACTTTCTATTCCCTCATTGTTACCATTGAAGATAAAAAGCAAAAGTAGTTCTAGCAGAATAGGAATACTTCACGTATGCCATCTCTTCTTCACACAGGTAGATAAGATAATGCTTGGTTGGATCTAATATGAGGTGATTTTTTAAAATCAGATCTTTTTCTCTCTCTCTCTGTTTCTCTTCCTCTCCCCCCCCCATCTTTTGGTAATCTGTAATTTTGCATTAAATTGATGCAGAATTTTTGCTTCATTAAATGCCCATTACACAAAACTTTGTACAATGTTTGTATAATAAGACTAATGGATATACATTCTCACTTCCTTTTTCCCAGTACAGATTGTTTGGTTACATATTTATCCATCTCTGTTACATTTATTTTACCTACTACAGTAACTCTTTGGTAAGAGATGTTCTCTTAATAAGTTACTATACAGTGGATTTTTTGACATCCTATTGTTCTTCTGTCATATGTCTTAAACTCATCATTATTTCCAATGTATGTTGTCTTAATGGGTATTATAATCAGTTCCTCTGGCACACTTAATTGTAAATACTTTTAATCTGTTAAAAAAAAAAGTAAGTTATTTAATTTTGTAGCAACAGACCATATTATCTAACTATTTACAGAAACAAAGGTATTATTGTGAATGCATCATTAGTTATATCATGCAGAACAGCTGTTTCTGCTTTATTTACAATTATATTGTTCTATTTTAAATTGCTTTTCTTTAATACTTTCATTTTGTATATTCATTTGCAGATATTGATGAATGTACAGTTTCAGAAAATCCTTGTAGCCATATTTGCAAAAATACAGACGGCAGTTATGAGTGTGAATGCCTTTTTGGCTACACTATGAAAAACAACAGTTGTCAAGCAGACAGTGAGTTTTTATATTAAAGTTAGAAATATTGGAAGTGTTTCATTCTTTTAATGATTTTTTATTTTATTTCAGTAGTATGCTAGAACCTATAATAATTTTATATCAATTTGCAGATCCTGAGCCACTATTGATTTTTACCAATGTGCATGAAATTAGAGGTTTGTGGTTGATATCTGATAGATATTTTCCTATATATACATCTGCATCTCATTCTGTGTCAGTTGATTTTGACCCACAAGAACCAAGAGTATTTTGGGGAGAGGTATCTGATAATGGATCTGTCATTTCCTCAAGTAACTTAGGATATTTGGATGCCAAACTAATAATTCATACAGGTATCTGTTAATTATACTATTGTAGTCTTAGTTTAATTGTTTACTGATAGAGAATGGTATTCTAAAATCCATATCTAAAAATGCAGTGTATAATGTAACACTACTTTTTTTTTTTTCCATGTTAAACAAATGCCAAATGCATATAGTACACTCAAATTTGAGTTGAGTGCACTGTTTTTGGATTAAGAAAAAGATGAGTTTCTTGAAACAATCTCAATAGTTAAAAAAAAAAAAAAAAGCTAAAACAAAGGATTAGTGGATGGGTTAGGCTAACGTAATTATATAGCATGCAGTGATTTTGGAATTATTACAGTATATCAGATTTCTAAAACATCTTGAAATACAGAATGATTCAAGTTTTGAATTGATTCATATTCTGAATTGACCACAAATTATAAAGTTGCATACATTTACAATTTGATGTTAAATATTTTTGCTTTTTTCTAATTTATTTAGACAGAGTATAAGATACATAAATTACTATTATCATAGTAATGTGCTAATGGTAATTTATATACTAAATGGTATTGGCATCCTTGTTCTTTCTTGGATGATGCACATAAGGGGACATAAATTTAATTTTAAAAAGGATAGTTGCAGGATAGAGGTGGAAAATTTTTCAGCCAGAGTAATTGATTTTTGGAACAAACTTCTATCTGATATGGGAAAGTTGAATAAATTTAAGGAAGGAATAGGCAAATTGATAGAGGAAATATTCAGATGAGTGGTGTTATTTTGGCTGGTTCTGTATAAGCTTGTTTCCTTGCATCATTTACCAATACTGATATTAAAACAGGACTAAACTATGGTAGACAAAAGTAAGATCTGCAGGTAGTATTAGAAAACAGTTGTCACTTGGACAGATTTTTACCATCAAAATGATCAGTTCACCTGTTAATTTGAGTAGACTTAGATGCCATTTATCCATAACCAATATAGCTGGATGGTGGGGGGTTGGCAACCTGCAGCTCGCGAGCCGCATGTGGCTCTTTGATAATTTAACTGTGGCTATTTATCTTTTAGCCCTGATGAAGCACCATTCAAAATGGAGTTAGAGGACTTAAATCAAGGACGTGGAGTGTAAAACTATATAATGCCTTATCCGAAACTGAAGATTTGGAAAAGGCAAAAGGCTGCACTTGCAATTCTACACATGGATGCTGATAGATGAGTTGTAAAAGCAAGACCAAATTGTGTTTGCGTGGAGTAGCTTACCGGACAAGTATATATATTTGAAAATATTTGCATTTGGACTTCTCTCAGTTTTTTGTTTGTATTTCTGCAGGCAAATATTTTCAAACATGAACTTTATTAAAAATAAATCAAACCATCTGAACAATGTCTCTCAGCATCTTTAAAGATGAAAATTGCAGCATACTCGCCTGATGTTGAGAGACTTGCTCAAGAAGTTCAGCAGCAAAAGTCACATTAATTCGTACATAATTGTATGTTGGTTATGTTTTTTCAGTATTAATAAATATTTCAAAAATATTTTTTTAATAAAACATCTTTCCATTCTATTCCATTTTTTAAAAAACTCTACCCTCCCCCCCCAGCTTGAGCTGATGTGTGGCTCTTCAGATTCTTTTTTTTAAATTAGCCAAAAATGGCTCTTCACTCAAAAAAGGTTGCCAACCCTTGCTGTATGGCCTAGGCCAGATGAGCTTACATACTAACACAGAATAGCATGCTTAGACAATTATAAAATAAAATTAATAAGGAGAGGAATGAAAGCATATGGATTTTAACTTTCCAGATATTGATAAATAAGATGATAAGATATATACAAGTGCTAAGTGGACTAAAATGATATATATAGAGTAAGACAGGAATAGAGGGCATAAGTGCAATTATTAATAGTTTAATTTCTCTGGGATAAATTAGTATTCAATAAATTAGTTAATATCAAGGCTAATCAATTTGATATTAACAGCAGAAATTGCAAATGGCACTTGATTCAAGAAAAGTTAAGCCATTGTCTTAAAAGGATATAAAAACCCTTTGCACTTAAATTTGTCACCTAATAATGCTAAATGAATGCAAGTCCAGCCCTCATTAGTTGTGATTTAAGTTTTATTATTAAAATATTTTAACTGATATGCAGAGTACATGTGATTGGCTCTGTCTCTATCAATTTCTTGATTGGTTCAGGTGACTGATATTTTGGATAGTCATATTTTGTTATTTGACATTCCCTATGTGCAAAATGAATATTAGCATTAGTAGAGGCATACGATGTAAGAAAGCAAGCTTATGCGGCATCAGACAAAAAAAACTAGATTTCACCCTTCCATTCGTTCCAAATACCTGTCCAGCACAGCCTTAAATTTATTTAGGCTTTTAACTTCCACAATAAAAGATTGAAGTCTGTTCCACCAATCAACTACCCACTGGCTAAAGGCAAACTTCTGCACATCTATCCTACAATTGTCTTTCCTCAATTTGAATTTAGGCCCTCAGGTGATTATTCTGTCTCAATTTGAATTTAGGCCCTCACGTGATTATTCTGAGCAACAGGAAGAATCCCATCAGCATTGAGCTTCAATGCAATCAATCAGATCACCTTACAGGTGCCTAGTCTCCAAACACTAATCTACAAAACTTAAGCTCTTTCTTCGTAAGAGCAACCCTTTGTTCCATTCAGTAATCTTGTTGCCCTTCTCTGTACTGGTTCCGAAAGCTCCACATCCTTCTTAAAATGAGGCCTCCAGACCTGTATACATCACTTGAGGTGTGGCCTGACCATTGCCTTTATAAAAGGGGCAATCGCCTCCTTATCCCTGCTAGAAAAATTCCTGTATATCATTGACAAGACACCATGAGCTACTCTTGCAGGCAGTCTACACTACTAGAAACTTTATATCTGCCTGCACAATTACCCCCAGGTCCTTTTCATTCTCTACCACTGTCAGTGTAGTACTATGGAGTTATTACGTTACTCTGGAGTTACTGCTTCCCATATGTAGTACTTTACATTTGTCAGTGTGAAACTTCATTTGCCACCTTTCAGCCCATCTGCTCAACTTTTCTAGGTCCTGTTGCAGCAGCGTACTGTCATTAACAACCCTGCCAACCTTCATATCATCTGCAAACTTGGACATTAAGTCTGATATGCCATCATCAATATCATTTATAAATACAGAAAACAACAATTGACCCAACACTGAACCCTGAGGGACTTCACTAATAACATTAGTCCACAATGAGCAGTGCACATTGATTACCACTCTGTCTTCTCCCACTCAACCATCCCTTTATCCATAGCAGCAATTTGCCTCCAATGCCACACTGCTCCAATTTGTGCAGCAGTCTTCCATGTGCAAAGTATCAAAAGCCATTTTAAGATCCAAATATATGATATCAAAGTTATTCCTTGCATCCAGTTGCTTTGTGACCACATCATAGTATCCAATCAAATTGGATACTATGATGTGGTCATACTTAACAAAACCATGCTGTGTCTGAGCTATAACTGAAGTCTTGTCTAGATAATCCTGCAGTGCTTCTTTAACCAGTGCCTCCATTAATTTCCCAGGAACAGAAGTTAAACTAAAGTCTATAAAGTTAAACAGTCTATAATTACTTGTTGCCCTTTGATCCTCCTTGGTGAATTGGGGTCACATTTGCACATTTCCAGTCCATGTGTACCTCCTCTCATAATGGCTAAGGGTTTGCTTACTTCCTTTGCTGCCTCCTTTAATATAACTGGATGGATCCCATCCACCCCAGGTGCCTTATGTTTATCTTCAATTTCTCCTCCACTTTCCTTTCAGATATTACAAAATCATCTAGCTCACTGCCAAATTTAGTTCCCCTCTGGCATTCCCCTCCCTGAATACCTCATGTGTGAATGTAGATGCAAAATACTGATTTAGTTTAACCATCTGAGCAGGTTCATCAACAGTTGAACCATTGATATCCAGTGGACCAATCTGATTCATCCCCTTCTAGAGTTTACATAGGTAAAAAACTCTTTGCTGTTTTTATTTGCATGCTTTGGCAAAATTTCTCATCTGCCTTTGCCTGCCTAACCTCCTTTGCAACTTGGTTACAGACCAGCTTATATCTATCATAGGCTTCCATGTCCCGCATTAATTTATGTATCCCATGCATTTTTCATCTCTGCTACATGTCTCATTAGTTCATCTGACCTCCATTTAGGCCTAAACCCCGAACAATATTTCTTAGTTGGTATGTAAAGCCTAGTAGCTTCCAAGATTGATTCTTTGAATGATTCCCATTTTCAGTTTGCTATTGGTAACATCATCAGTTGGTCCCACCATATAGAATTTAAACACAGTCTCAGACCTCCGTAGTCACCTTTACGAAAGCAAAAACCCCTTCCCTTTACCCTTGATGGTAGTTACCTCTTTGAGTAAATCCCACTTCAGCACACTGTGATCACTGCCACCTAGTGGTTCCTTTATCTGCAGATTCTTAATGCATAAAGAATCACTACTGATAATCAGTTCAAGAGTATTACTCCCTCTAGTTGCCTCTCAAACGTGCTGATGTAGAAAACAATCATCCAATAAATCCACCAAAGGCTTGCTAGTGTGTGGGTGACCAACCCACAAATTCCAGTCAATATCTGGGAAATTAAAATCCCCCATTATAAGGCACTCTGATTTACTAGCCCACTATTTCCCTGTACAGTTTTTTTCTTATACTCAGAGTCGTTAGGCCTATAACACTCCTGCTCTCAAATTTGATTTCCCAGTGCTTATGTCACTCCAAACTGACTTGACACTGCATTGTCCAGTGATGTCAGCTGGCTTTACCTCATTGGATTTTATTAGTTTTTTAACTAATAGCATAACCTCTCCTCCCTTCCTATCCTGTCTATCATTCCTGTATGCATTTTAATCCCCAAATTCCAGTTCTGCATTCCTTATATCTGTGTGACACCATGTCTCTGATATCCCAACAATATCTGCTTTTGATATCTTGACCAACACCTCAAATTCATAAAATTTATCAATTTATTTACCAAACTCCTAGCATTAGTGTACACGTAAGTATACATGCACATATTCTTATCTACCCTAACACAATCCATGTGTTTACTTGTACCGCAATGACTTCCAGCTGTCTCTGAAGTCCCTGCGTCTTGTTTACCAGGCTACTGCTCTTTCCAATAGACGCAGTGAGTGCAAGAATCACTTTCATCTCTGTCAGCAGCTACTGTTAATCTATTAGTCCATGTATTCCCTCCCAATCTAGCAGTTTTCTGATCCTTCTAACATTCTTGATAGCATCAACAAATATTCTTGCACCTTTCTATTTAAGTGTATCCCATCCCTGTAGTAGCAGTCTCTCCTGTTAACAAGCACAGACCAAGCTGAGAAAAAGGCTACCCCTCGAACCTTGCACAATCTCTTCAGGGCCGAATTGATCGACAAGGCTCTCGTCATATATTCCCTCCTATTGTGTCTACGCAGAATTGCAGACACTTTCAAATTCAACCCTAATTCACAGCTTTTTTTTTTTTTCAACAGTGACTTGTACTTGTTAAGTAATTCCACCAATCACCTACTCTTAATATCATTAGTGCCAACATGTACAACAATATCACCTTTTGTGCCCTTAAACTGTATACTGGTTAATGACTCCAAATTATATCCAAAATTTTATTTTAAACAAATATAATATTTACAGATAATTAAGCATATTTTTTGAAGCTTAACCATGGCTATTTTTATATTTATTTTTACAAATTCAGAAAGTGTTAAAGGGTTTCTTTTTAGAAAAAAATTATCTAGAAATATTATGGAGTGACTTCAATTTTTCCTTTTCCAGTGATCAGGTCTCTTCTTTCTGATTGTATGTGCTGAATGATTTTTAAAGTAATAGTGGGCCCTTTATCCAAAAAAGCTTGGAACATAGGCTTTCTCAATTCTGGGAGTTTTGCATTTAAAATAAATTATTAAAAATGCATATTAATGTATGCAATTATCTGATAAGTGTTACAGAAGAATGCAAATTAATGTTTTCAGGTGCCTTCCCAATATTCAATATAACTTTACATTACAAAAGTCTGAACATAAGTGATTGTCTTGAAGACTGAAAAACAGAATTATCTTTTTTGTCAGAAAAAATGTCCATAATATTTTTTTAAACATGTCCTATAAAGTAAACTGCTTCACATGTGTAGGCTTATTTTTTTTGCAAAATCTCTTGTATTTTAATATACCCTTATAATATTATTTAACGAGTAGAAAGCAATTTTTAGAAAAAGCTGAGTTAGAGTTAAATTGAGTCTGTAATTCTGCCTAGGCATGATGAGAGGAAGTATATGATGAGAGACCTGTCAATCAATTTTTCCCTGGAGAGATTGTGCAAGACTCATGGTGTAAAAATTTTTCTTTGTGCAGTCTGAGCTTGTTAACAGGAGATTGCTTCTTCAGGATTGGGATATGATTAAATAGAAAGGTTGCTAAAATATTTGCTGATTCTATCAAGGCAGTGTTAGATGTGGTAGTTTTGGGAATACACAATGAATAGATTAATAATAGGCAGAGGTGAATGTGATTCTTACACTGCTTATATTGGAATGAGCAGTAGACATGAAAGCAATGTGCTGGGGATTTCAAAAACTGCGGGGGGTCATCATGAAACAAGTAAATAATTGGGCTATGTTAGGGTAACTTAGAACAAGAACAGTTGCATGTACACCAATATAGGAGAATAATAAATATGAATTTGAAGTGCTGGTCAAGTCATCAAATGCAGACACTATGGGGGACATCAGTTGTTATTTGATTTTTAGGAGCATTAGCAACTAAGGCCATATTGCTCCGGGGATATGCGGTGGTCATTCCCTGACCTTTCTGCATCCTCCGTATTTGGTGGCTCACGGGTTTGAACCCCAGTCTAACCAAGAAGCATGTGCTATGCACTGCTGCTCCTACCCACCTGGCTACGGAGGCACTGGGGACATCAGAGACTGTTATCAGAGTGATATGTCACTGTGGGGATATTCAGGAATCTTTGTCACTCAAATATATGAGATTCAGAATTTGAATATGGGTAGTAAAATGTATACAGACAGAACAGGAGGGGGTTATTACGCTCTTAATTAAAATGCACATAAAATCTAAGGAAGTACATAGTTGATATGTGGCCAGTACAGTGTTGAGTCAGTTTGGTGCAACATAAACATTGAGAAAGCAACAATGAGAGTAGGAATGTGTTGTAGACTTAATGACCGTGATGAATACAATAAACAGTACAGAGAGTCAGTAAATCAGGGTCTTATAATGGGAGATTTTAACCTTCTAGATATTGACTGGAACTTGTGGATTGGTCACTCACGTACTAGCAAGACTTATGTATTTCTTGGATGACTGTTTTCTACAGCAGCATGTTAGAGAGGCAACAAAAGGGAGTAATACTTTAGATCTGAATATCAGCAGTGATTATCTGTGCATTAATAAACCTGCAGATAGGAAAACCATTAGATGGCAGTGATCTGTATGTACTGATTTAGGATTTACTCGAAGATGTAAATACCATCATGGGTAAAACGAGGGTTTTTGATTTTGTAAAGGTAAGGTAACTACAATTGTCTCAGACAGTTTTTAAATTCCATACAGTGGGACCAACTGCTGAAGTTACCATCAGCAAATTCTAAAAAAAAAAGTCTTGTTTATACTCTGGCACAGCCACCAGAGTTTACAATAAATCAATCAATACAAATGTTAATTGTATTTAGCAGTCACAGGCTTGAACCCTAGTCTACTCAAAGAGCATGTGTTACTGCAGTTACTCTGCTGTGTCAGGCCTAAATTAGGAAGTGTTCAAGGAATTAATCATAGAAGCTACTAGGCTTTTCATACCAAATAAGAAATACCATTCAAAGCTTAGACCTAAATGGATGTCAGATGAACTAATGAGACATGTGGCAGAGAAGAAAAATGCATGGGATGCATATAAATTATCAGATGATATAAAAGCCTGTACTAAATATTAACTAGTTTATAATCAAGTGACAAAGGAAGTTAGGCAAGCCAAGGAAGACTGAGAAAGCTTTAGCAATGAGTGCAAGGAAAAACAGCCAAGACTTTCTTTACTTATGTAAACTCTAGAAGGAAAGGAATGAATCACATTGTCTACTCAATACTGATGGTTGAACTGTCAATAATTCTGCTCAGGTTGCTGTCAAATTGAATAAGTATTTTGCATCTACATTCACACATGAGTTCTTTAGGGGAATGGATGTCAGAAGTTTATCAAACTTTAACAGGGAGCTAAACGATTTTGTAATAACTGAAAGGAAAGTGGAAGAGAATTTGCAGAAGTTAAATGTGAGAAAGGTAACTGGGGTGGATGGGATCAATCCCATTATATTAAGGGAGACAGCAATGGAAGTAATTTGGTCCTTGAGGTTGTCACAGACATTCCCTCAGATATGCCAGACAAGCTGTACTTGCTACCTGGGAGTCTAAATGATGGAATTGATATTTGGGTGACACTCAAGTCAAGTGGACCCATTTTGGCAAAGTCCAGATGGTCTGTGACAGCCAAATCCTCTGCTTGCACCTTCACGATGGTGGGACTGTTAGTAATCCTGGGTATAACCTCCATGCACAAGTACATGGTGGGTGACCACCCAGGTGTGAACCAACATAAGCAGGGGTTGAGGTGTGGTGCTGACACCACATGGAGGAACACCGCCCCTCTGTTACCAGGCAGTACTAGATGGTAGATGACTCATCAACCAGTGAAATACCACCACTCTGCTTATTGGAGGCTTGAAGTGGTGGAACCCATGTTTAGTCTCTAGAGCTAAGTTCCAGTCAACCCTTCCCTATCTCTTCCATCATGCAGTATGATTGATGACTTTTGAGGTTATGATGTACGTCGTGGCGAGATCCAATATTCCTTACATTTCGAGGGTACAGCTCTAAAACGGTGTTCGCAGGCCGGCCGCTAGTTAGTACACTGGACCAAACCTATTGGTAACTCTCTAGGAGGCTTCTGGATCAGCTAGTGTATAATCTTGCTATCTCTACTCTGCCAGATAGTGACTGGAGGGAGTCCGAGTAGTGTGTATGCAGGGAGCATTGTCGAGGCCACGTTATGTCAAGGATCTGGGTATATTCTTACCACATGAATGCCATATCCAAAAATTTCATTACTTCATACAGCATGTCCCACCTACCTTTTCTTACTATTGAATACACCATGAATTGTCAAACTAATAGAGCAAGCTTATCTGCAAAAAGATCTAAACCTCCCAAGAACTTAATTCATTTCACAAATATAAGAGGTCTCAATTCTAATCTCAACGATGTCCATTTCCACTTGCAGTCTGCCGAACCCCATGTACTTTTTCTGACAGAATCTCAGTTATCTGTTTAACTACTGCTCATCTCAGATGCCCAAATTATTTGCTGTACGATTCCTTTCACCACAAAGGTGGTACTTGTGCATATGTCTGTTCTGATATTCCCTGTCAGAGACTTGGCAATTTGGAATCTCCTCTCTTTGATCTTCTCTGGCTTAAAATCTCTCTACCTCATTGTGTCAAATTCATCTGTTGTCTCTTCCATTCTCCCAACTCCACTAATCACTTGGAGCCCTTTTACTTCCTCTCTTTGCAACTTGACTTTCTCCAGTCCAACTTTCCTAAGAGTGAGGTAATTTTCCTTGGTGATTTTAATGTTCACAACTCCAGCTGGCTTCCGTTTTCTAGTCACACTGACCCATCAGGTTGAGATGCTGAGGCTTTTGCAATTACTAATGACCTAGCACAGATTGTTCATTTACCTACAAAAATACCGGAAAATCCTAATCATACAGCCAATACGCTTGATCTTTTTCTCACAAAAAACCCTTCTAAGTACACAGTTGAAGTGAGAGGTCCTCTAGGCACTTCAGATCACAACTTGGTGATTGTCTCTTCTCCAATGGAACCTTTATCTCATGGCTATTCCCAACCTCGTTGTTTGGCATTACAAGAATGCAAAATGGAATGACCTGCAAGACTTCTTTTCCTTAGTCGGATTACTGTTTCAAAACTTCTGATGTCAACGTTTGCTCAGATCTTATCAGTGAAATTATTCTTGCAGGAATGGAATCCTTTATCCCACACTCCACTTTAAAATCTCATCCTTTATCTAAACCTTGGTTTTCCAATAAATATGCTAAGCCTGTCCAAGAGAAGAATGTTGCATATTGTAATTGGCTTGTTTCTAATTCTTCAGTTTCATTTTCTGCCTACAGCAAAGCTCGCAACAATTGTAAAGCAGTTATTAATCAGTCCAAACTAGAGTTTGAACAGGCTAAGAGTAGAAAACTTGCTTCTTGCTCTAATGGTAACTGAGCATTCTGGTCTCTTGCCAAAGCTATTGGCTGCAACTTTTGCCCATCTCTGCTCCCACCTCTGTCCAAACCACTCTGTCCATGGTTCTGTTGTCACTTCAGCCAAGGATAAAGCTGACCTTCTAGCATCCCATTTTTCTTCCAGCTCATTTATTAATGATCTTACACCTCCCACCATTCCCAACACTCCCCATTCAATGCCTCCTGTGGTCTTCTGTCAAGAGGATATCAAAAAGATCTTGATGCTAAGAAAGCTCTAGGTCCTGATGGTATTTCTCCACTTGTTCTCTGAACCTGTGCTCCTGAACTTACTCCTATTCTTTGCCGCCTTTTTTCACTTTCTTATTCCAAAGGTGTTTTTCCTTCTGCTTGGAAATTTGCTGATATCCAGCCAGTTCCTAAAAATGGTGACAAATCCCTCCCATCCAATTATCGTCCCATTGCAATTACTTCTACTCTTTCTAAAGTAATGGAGAAATCAATTAACCACCAACTCTTAAACTACCTAGAAACCTTCCGTCTGATCAACAAACGTCAGTATGGATTCTGTCAGTGTCGATCCACTGGTGATATTCTGGCTTATGTTACCCATTTATGGGTAACATAAGCCAGAATATCTTTTTTTCTGTTTATTTCTGAATAAACAGAAAATTTTTAAGTTGGCATCGTTTTAGGTTATATCTCATATTGTGAATACCTTCACAACGAGTTGCCATTTTCTGTTTATTCAGAAATGGCTGTGTATTATGATGCTAAGCACTTTATATACATAGTCTAAATTTGTTCGCAGCTTGAGGCTCTAGCCCTAAATGCGCCTTAGTCTAAATACATCATACACCATCAGGCATCTCTCATATTGTGGAGTTATACTTCATAACTGTTTTTGCCATCATTGCATCACTTGGGTACCTACCCACTCACTGACGAAGGGCCAAATAGCCCTGAAACAGTGCTGTCTGGGTGGTGGTACCTATCTGAGAATAAGTAACACTAGTCTTCTCCTTAGGTGAAGCGTTACTTATTCGAAGTAGTGCAATATCATGGCAACTCATTGTGAAGGTATTCACAATATGAGATATAACCTAAAACGATGCCAACTTAAAAATTTTCTGTTTATTCAGAAATGGCTTTGTATTATGATGCTAAGCACTTTATATACATAGTCTATTCCTTATGTTAATTCTTTTTCATACAGACTATTTAGCAGCCCACAGCCTATACCATTGGACAAAATGAGGTATACTAGCCTTCTCAATATGTAGAAAATACAAATTACAGGTCTGAGTGCAAGAGATTCTTGAATGGTCCTTGTTTGTGCTCTTTATAACAACCATGCTAAACCAACCATCTGGGTTCTGACCCTTTGGGTTGCCCATATGGTCACAGATCTGGCAGTATAGTGGTAGTTTTACCACTGCCTTCACAGGTCTCCATAATGTATCTTTTCTTTGAATTCCTTTTGAAATACCAGAATTCCCATGTCATTTTTATGAATGCAACATTATACATATAAATCAGTCCTTGTATACTGATTAAAGGAGTGGGGAATAATCCTGATAATTGGTGAGATAACAGCTGTACAGTTACTAATAATAATAGTGGCATGTGATGTAAGAAAGCAAATGTATGAGCTTATGCAGCATCAGCCAAAAAAAAAAAAAAAAAATTTACACAATTCCCTCTAAATGTTTGTCCAGTTCCTCCTTAAATTTATTTAACATATCAACTTCCACAACGACAGATGAAAGTTTGTTCCAGCAATTAACACGCTGGCTAAAGGCAAATTTCTGTACATCTATTCTACATCTGTCTTTCCTCAATTTGAATTTATGCCCCCTTTAGGTTCGTAATCTGAACAATTGGAAGAATTCAATCAGATCACCTTGCAGGTGCCTAGTCTTCAGCCGCTGCAATTTGCAGAACTTAAGCTTGTCTTGGTAAGAAGATCCCTTCATTCCCCTCACCAATCTTGTCCTTCTCTGTACACGCTCAAACAAATCTACATCCTTCCTAAAATGACACCTCCAGACCAGTACGCAGTACTCAAGGCGTGGACTGACCATTGCCTTATACACAGAAGAACAATCACCTCCTTTTCCCTGCTAGCAAAATTCCTGTATATCATTGACAAAACCCCCATGACCTGCCCTGGCAACCTGTTTGCATTGCTCAGAAAACTTCATATCTGACTGTACAATTATTCCCAGGTCTTTCATTTTCTACCACCTTAAGTGTTAGTACCACACAATTGGTATGTTTCTCTGGGGGTTACTTCTACCCATATGCAGTACTTTGCATTTGTCAAGGTTAAACTTCAGTTGTCACTTCTTAGCCCATCTGCCCAAATTATCTAGATCCTGTTGCAGTAGCACACTGCCATTACTGTCATTAACAACCCTGCCAACCTTTGTATCATCTGCAAACTTCAACACTAAGCCCAATATACCTTCATCAATATCATAAATATACAAAACAGTGGACCGAACTCTGTGGTACTCCACTAATAACATTAGTCCATGAAGCACCCATGGATTACCACCCTCTGTCTTCTCCCACTCAACCATCCTTTTATCCATTGTAGCAACTTACTCTTAATACTATTCTGCTTCAACTTGTACAGGAGTCTTCCATGTGCAACAGTGTCAAAAGCTTTCCTGAAATCCAAGTACAGGTCGGCCATCACTAATCTGGTTCCACCACTAATTCGGATATAATTTCTGCAAACGTAATTTCAAATTTCCCCGGTTGGCGCACCGACCTGCCACTACTGTTTTGGTGGCTTTGGTTGAGGCATCGGCTGTCGTTGTGAACTCGTAAGCACTGGTAAGCTATTCCTACTTGTTTTTGTGCATTTATTATTATAACCTGCTCACATTTAGTCCTAGCCATTGTGCTCCTTGTGGTGTAAAGCACGAACACTGTACATTGTCTGTAATGGATAAAGTCTAACTTCTGAAAAAACTTGATAGTGGTGTCTGTGAGGTCAACTCTGCTTAGTTGTAAATTCCAGCAATTTCTCTCAGTTCCTCTTATTTTAATAATTTTCTTTTAGCCATTCCTTTTTAGTTTTTTTTACATCACATTTGTACAAATATGCAGAAAAAAACACAATATGATGGATAATAGTGCACTAACGAACTTGTTTTCACAAACAATACTGACACTTATTGAGACATTTTAGTTTATTTTATTGCAATTAGTTTTATTGCAGTGCTCACCATGCATGCATGCAATAAATTAATCACAAACGACCTTCATATGTGTGCCGTAATAGTGTCACATGTATGTGACCAACATGGCTTAAGAAATAAAGTAACCCACTGGGTGACATCAGCCACATATGTATGACACAAAAAACCCCTTTTTTTTTGATATTTTTAAACAAACAAATGACAACACTGACATTACAATATTTATTTTAGAATTACTAATAAAATTATTTACTAAATATTTTTTGGCTCCTGGAAATTTTCTTAAACCAACTTGGCAGTCAAGGTAGGATGAAGTGGTTAGCTGTTGGGTAAACTGTATGTGTAATATAACCACCAGTGATCCGGCAAACTCACTAATCCAGAACCCCGCAGGTTCCAACGCTACCTGTATATGATATCAAAATTATTTTTTGCATCCATTTCCTTTGTAACCACATTATAATATCCAGTCAAATTTGTCAGACAAGACTTTCCCTTAACAAATCCATGCTGTCTGAATTATTGCTGCAGTCTTGTCTAGATGATCCTGCAATACATCTTTAACCAGTGACTCCATTATTTTACCCGGAACAGAAGTTAAACTAACTGGTCTGTAATTACTCGTGTCACCCTTCAATCCCCCTTTGTGAATTGGGGATACATTTGCACATCTCCAGTCCGTGGGGACCTCCCATGAGTCCAAGGATGCTCATAATTATGGCTAAGGGATTGCTTACTTCCTTTGCCGCCTCCTTTAATATAACTGGATAGATTCCATCCACTCCAGGTGCCATATGTTTAACTTCAATTTCTCCTCCACTTTGCACTCAGTTATTACAAAATCATTAAGCACCCTGCTACAATTTGATAACCTTCTGACATTTTCAATCCTTAATAACTCCTCATGTGTGAATGTAGATGCAAAATACTCATTCAGTTTGTTTACTATCTGAGCAGGATCATCATCAGTTGAACCATCGATATCAAGTGGACCAATCAGATTCATCCCCTTCCTTTTAGAGTTTATATAAGTAAAAAAAACAGCAACCTTTGGCAAAGGTTTCTGTGTTTCTTAGCAACCTTTGTCAAAGACTTCTCATAATCTGCCTTCGCCTGCCTAACCTCCTTTGATCTGATTACAGACTAGCTTATATCTGCCATAGGCGTCTGTGTTGCCTGATAATTTATATGCATCCAATGCACTTTCTTCTCCATCACGAGTCTCATTAGTTCATTTGACAACCATTTAGGCCTAAAACTTGAACAATATTTCTTAATAAGTAAGAAACTTTTAGTAGCTTCTACTACTAATTCCTTGAATGCTTCCCACTTAATTTCCTGTTGGTAACATCAGTTGATCCCACTGTACAGAAATTAAAAATTGTCAGACCACTGTAATCACCTTTACAGAAACAAAAACCCTTTCCTTTACCCTTGATGGTAATTATATCTTTAAGTAAATCCCACACCAGTACAATGTGATCACTGCCACCTAGTGGTTCCTCTATCTGCAAATTCTTAATACATGAATGATCACTGCTGATAACCAGATCAAGAGTATTACCCTCTCTGGTTGCCTCTTGAACAT
Organism: Mastigoproctus giganteus; assembly: GCF_048544385.1. Taxonomy (NCBI): domain Eukaryota; kingdom Metazoa; phylum Arthropoda; class Arachnida; order Uropygi; family Thelyphonidae; genus Mastigoproctus; species Mastigoproctus giganteus. Next base: position 156,957,855 of record NC_143586.1, on the reverse strand, counting down.
GCTTCTGCAGAAATCTAATAAATCCACAAGTCTTACTAGTGTTGTGAGTGTGACCAACCCACAAGTTGCAGTCAATATCTGGGAAGTTAAAATCCCCTATTAATAAGACATTCTGATTTACTAGCCCACTCTATTTCTCTGTACAATTGTTCATTGTACTCATTCAAATCATTAGGCCTATAACACATTCCTATTTTTTTTTTTGCTTTCACAGTGCTTATGTCACACCAAACTGACTCAACAGTGCACTGTTCATCTATATCAACTGGATGCACTTCTTTTTATTTTGTTTTTATTAATTAACAGCATAACACCTCCCTTCCTATCCTGTCTATCCTTTCTGTACACATTGTATTCCTCAAATTCCAATTCTGCATTCCTAATATCTGTGTGACACCACGTCTCTAATATCACAACAATATCCGCCTTTGATGTCTTGACCAACACTTTAAATTCATCAAATTTATTAACTATACTTCTAGCATTGTTATACATGCACCTATTCTTATTTTTAGTTATCCTAACACATCCCATGGACCCATCTGTTTCACAATGACTGCCATCAGTCCCTGAAACCCCCAGCACCCCTCGCTCTAGGCTACTGCTACTTCTAATTGAAGTAGTGCAAGAATCACATCTACCTGCGGCTACTTTTAACCCTTTAGTCTGTGAATCCCCCCAAAGCTAACAGTTTTCCAACCCACCTAACACTGCCTCGATAGCATCAGCAGATATTCTTGCACCCTTTCTATTTAAGTGTATCCGATCCCTGTAGAAGTAGTCTCTCTTGTTAAGAAGCACAGACTAAGCTTAATTCCTTGAATGCTTCCCACTTATTTGCTGTTGGTAACATCAGTTGATCCCACTGTACAGATGTGATCAACTGATGATGTTACAAAAATTGTCTGAGACCACTGTAATCACCTTTACAGAAGCAAAAACCCTTTCCTTTACCCCTGATGGTAAAGGAAAAGAAGTTTTTTGAAAAAAATGCTATCCCTTGCACATTCCCTCCAGGGCTGAATTGATTGACAAGGCTCTCATCATGTACTCCCTCCTATTATGTCTGGTTAGAATTGCAGACACTTTCAAATTTAGTCCTAACTCACGACTTTTTTGCGACTTTGATCTGTACTTAAGTAAATCTACAGATCTTCTACTGTTAATGTCACTGGTGCCAACATTTACAACAATATCACATCACCCTTTGTGCCCTTAAAAGATGATATATGCTTCACGTCAACTTTTGCACCTGCAGACATACCCTTTTCCTATTCCATCTAACCTTTTTACACAATATATTCTGTCTCCCTGACAATAGTCACCAACAATGACTAGTTCCTTTGGACCAGCACATTCTGCCTTGGATATTGCTGCTGTGTTGCCTTGATGCCCAAGAGTGAGCTCTTGGTGCCTCCATAGCCAGTGGGTAGGAGCAGCAGTGCATAGCACATGCTTCTTGATTAGACAGAGGTTCGAGCCCATCACCACCAAATACACAGGATGCAAAAGGTCAGGGAATGATCACGGAATATCCCTGGAGCAATATGGCCTTAGTAGCTAATGTTCCTAAAAAAAAAAAAGAGCGAGCTCTTGCGTTGAGTTGGGCAGCTGAGAGCGTGACAGGCCCCCTCATTAATTTCTTAGAGAGCATCTATCCTACAACTCAAGCTCTGACGCCCATTAGAATGCTGAGTTGATGCCTAATTTCTAGACTCTCTCACTACTCTTGTTTGATTCCTGCATCAGTGTGTGCAAGAAAATTTTCTAGTAGAAATCCTATCTTATAATTATGTGTTTCATAATAAATTTTTTTAGAATACTACAAAATGATGCAGTGATAAAATAATAAAAATTGCGCCAAATTAACTTTTTTCATTTATGTGGAACATCCCCTCAAGCTTGCTGTAAAACATGCATACACACATGGTACGTGAACATAAAACCCTAATTGCATAAAAAGCAGTAGTATAAAAGATACCTAGCTTTTAATTCTTGTCCTCCTTTTCGTGACTTGAGCATTTAAAACTAGACTAAACTGGCACTGTCACTTTGTGATTAAAAAAAAAAAAAAAAAAAAAAAAATTCGCAAACAGTGTGTGATTAATTTTTATCAGAGCTGTTATACATAGCATTGGGAGTGCTTCAAACTTGCTTTGCTTCCTTCCTCCTTCTACATGTGTTATGGTTTTGTTTCAAGGAAATTTTTCTTTAGTCCAATGCTTGCAAATAGCAAAGAAATAGAAAATTTAAATACCAGATTTAATTAGTATGGGATCCCTGATGCACTTATTTTTAAATAACCAATATAATATAAGGACTCTGGCTCAATAACAATTCCAATGTTCCAGAACCTTGAGTCCTGGATCAGTTGCCATTGCACCTCAGTAAATCTGGCCTTGGATAAACTGAACACTGTCAAATTTTTACCAAATGCATAAGAGGACATTTAGCTCTAGACTTTTGTTCCTCTATGTGGAGTATCTCCCCCTGGGCCATTGTTTAAAAATTTTTGATCACTGCAAAATTTTCTAATTGTACTTAGAACTGTTTTACACACAAGTTGGGTGTCCTCATTGTTGGAAGATATAACAGAGTTGTCACTGAACTTACTGCCACAAATTTCATAAGAGGATACAAATGCAAGATATGTCTACGGGGAGCAGTAATCTCAGATTAATGTGACAACTGTGTGATACCACACTCATGGCAGTGGAGAATGAAAGACCCCAGGGTAATTGTGCAGTCAGATGTTCTCTGAGCAATGTAGACAAACTGCCAGGACAGCTTCTGGGGTTTTCTCAATGATATACAGGAATTTTGCCATCAGGGATAAGGAGGTAATTATCCCATTGCATAAAGCAATTGTTAGGAAATATATTGAGGTCTCATTAAGGTCACATACAGGTCTAGAAGTCTCATTTTAGGAAAGATGTGGAGCTGTTGGAATGGGTACAAAGAAGACCACAAGATTAAGTGGAGCAGAAGGGTGCTCTTAGCCAGAAAAGGCTTCAGATTTGCTAGTTCTAGCATTTAGAGACTAGACACTTGTAAGGAGATCTGACTGAAGTGTTTAAGGCATTAGCATTAGAAAAGGCACATAATACAAGAAAGCAAGTTTATATTGCATCAACCAAAAAAAACCCAATTTCACCCATCCACTTGCTCCAAATGTTTGTCTAGCTCTGCCTTGAATCTATTTAAGCTAAACTTCTACAACAACAAATGGAAGTTTGTTCCAGCAATCAACCACATGCTGGCTAAAGGCAAAATTTCTGCACATCTATCCTACAACTGTCTTTCCTCAATTTGAATTTATGCCCTCTCAGGCAATTATTCTGAGCAAGAGGAAAAATCCCATCAGCATTGAGCATGCTCAAACCATTCAAGGCTTTATACACCTTAATCAGATCACCTTGCAGATGCTGAGTTTCCAGACACTAATTTGCAAAACTTAAGCCTTTCTTTGTAAGAGCAACCCTTTTTTCCATTCACTAATCTTGTGGCCCTTCTCTGCACTCCCTCCAGCAGTTCTACATCCTTTCTAAAATGAGGCCTCCAGACCTGTATACAGTACTCAAGGTATGGTCTGACCGTTGCCTTATACAAGGGGGTAATCACCTCATCCCTGCTAGAAAAATTCCTGAATCTTTGACAAGACACCATGAGCTACTCTTGCAGCTGTCTGCACTGATCAGAAAACTTCATATCTGCCTGCACAATTACCCCAAGGTCCTTTTCACTCTACCACTGTCAGTGTAGTACCACACAGTTGATGCATTACTTTGGCATTACTGCTTCCCATATGCTGTACTCTACATTTGTCAATGTTAAACTTCAGTTGCCACCTCTCAGCCCATCTGCTCAACTTTTCTAGATCCTGTTGCAGCAGTGTACCATCATTAGTGTCATTAACAACCCTGCCAACCTTCGTATCATCTGCAAACTTGGACATTAAGCCTGACATACCATCATCAATATTATTAATAAATACAGAAAACAACAATGGACCCAACCCTGAGGAACTTCACTAATAACATTAGTCCCCAAAGAGCAGTGTCCATTGATTACCACTCTTCTCCCACTCAACCATCCTTTTATCCATAAATGGATTGGATTGGTTAAGCTGAATGCTGATGGAATCCTTCCTTTTGCATGGATCACACACATGAGGGAGCATAAATTCAAATAGCAGAATGATAGTTGTAGTTTGGATGTATGGAAATTTGCTATCAGAGGGTAGTTGGAACAAACTCATTTGGTGTTGTAGAGATGGGTAATTTGAATAAATTCAAGAATGAACTAGATAAACTGTTAGAAGGGATGGATAGGTGAAATAGGAAGTGTAGGCTTTTTTGCTGATGGTATTATAAGCTTGCTTTCTTGCATCAGTTGTTACTATACTGCTACTACTACTACTATTATTATTACTACTACTACTAATAATAATAATATTGAGCTTTTAACTTTGTCCCTTTCTTTGTGAGTGTACTCCTGGGCTGTTGAACAAAAATTGATTTCAAATTTCAGCCATTTTCTTTGGAAAGCTCAGCTCTTGTTTCCATCCAGTGTGCTGTTGAAAACTTGAACAGAGAAGTTGCATAATATTTTTATATTTAAAATATCAGATATGATAGCTTATCAACTGCCATATGATATTCAAACTTTGAGAGGTTGTATCTTCAAATCATGTATGGGGGAGAGTAGCAAATTTGTCACATTGTGATGTGCTGTGTTTTCCACAGCTTGATATTGTCTATTTTTGAAATACCATTCAAATATCCTACTTCTTGATAAAGCTTATTTTTTTACAATATGCTTCTGCAATTGTTTTTTTATTGTCTCTGACTGTTCAGAAAGCTATTAAAAAAATTGCAATATGGATTTAATTAATTATTCAAATATAGACCTTTTGTACATATGATTAAACTTGTAAATAAAGAAAATAAATTTTAGAAATAAAATAAATAAGAAATTAAAGATCTATTTCTTTAAAAAATGCTGTTGCAAGAGAACGTTTTATAATATAGTATTATTATTACAAAGCTTATATTTGTCTGTTTGTGTAATCATTCACATTTATTACACTATGAAGATTGCAATGAAATTTATATTTTTTCTTTCTTTAGGATTACAAATGGTAGAGGATGTCTCAGTTGATTGGCTTGCTCACAATTTATACATCAGTGATTCCAAATTGCAACAACTGATAGTCTGTAGAACGGATGGATCAATATGTCAGACTTTAATTGACAAACAAATAGATCATCCAAAGGCCATTGAATTGGATCCACCTAAAGGGTGAGCATTAGTTTTAAAACAATAGTATTTAAACAAAAGCTCTTCCATTACTTAAATCTAAGTAAAGGAATAGCTTTAACTGTGTTATTCAAATTTATTTTTGTAATTATGCAGATATTTCAAAAGTGATATATTAACTTACATATGGCCATTATCACCACAAATATCACAGAATTTGAGTTGGAATTTATAAACAGGAATGGGGAAGTATAATCTTTGAATATTTTCTTCTGTGTTGATTATGGGTTAATTAATATTGTAGTATTTTTAAAATTGTAGTTGTATATTTATATATTGCCAAACTAGCTGGAAACTTGATATTGATGGTTCAATTGTTGATAATTCTGCTCAGGTAGCTGACAAACTGAATGTATTTTGCCTCTACATTCACACATGTAGAGTTCTGTAGGGAAGTGCATGTCAAAAGCTTGTTAAACTCTAATAGGGAATAAATTGATTTTGTAATACCTGAAAGCAAAGTAGAGGAGAAATTGTTGAAGTAAAGCATAAGAAAGGCACCTAAGGTAGTAGTAATCGAGGCATGTGATGCAAGAAAGCAAGCGTATGTAGCATCAGCCCCCCAAAAAACAAAAAACATTCCTTTTAAACGTTAATCCAGTTCCTCCTTAAATATATTTAAGCTATCAACTTCCACAATAACAAATGGAAGTTTGTTCCAGCAATTAACTATCCACTGGCTAAAGGTAAATTTCCACATCTATTCTACAATTTCCTTTTCTCAATTTCAGTTTATGCTCCCTTAGGTTTGTAATCTGAGCAAGAGGAAGAATCCCATCAGCATTGAGCCTGCTCAACCCATTCAAGGCCTTACACACCTCAATCAGATCACCTTGTAGGTGCCTAGTCTCCAAATGATGCAATTTGCAGAACTTAAGCCTTTCTTGGTGACACCAACCTTTTGTTCCCCTCACAATTCTTGTTTCCTTTCTCTGTACTCACTCAAGCAACCCTACATCCTTACTAACCTCCAGACCTGTATACAGTACTCAAGCCGTGACCTGAATCTTTCCTTATACAAAGGGATAATCACCTCCTTTTCCCTACTAGCAAAATTCCTGTATATCATCGAGAATACCCTATAACCTGCTCTGGAAGATTGTCTGTATTGACCAGAAAACTTCATATCTCACAGCACTATTACTTCCAGGTCTCTTTAATTTTCTACAACCCTAAGTGTAGTACCACACAGTTGGTATGTTTCTCTGTGGTTACTTCTACCCATATGCAGTACTTTGCATTTGTCAATGTTAAATTTCAGTTGCCACTTCTCAGCCCACCTGCCCAAATTTTCTGGATACTGTTGCAGTAGGACACTGCCATTACTGTCATTAACAATCCTGCCAACCTTTGTATCATCTACAAACTTTGACATTAAGCTTGATATACCTTCATCAATATCATTAATAAATATACAAAACAGTGGGCCCAACAATGAACCCTGGGAGACTCCATGAAGAGCAGTGTCCATTGAGTGATTGCCACTCTCTTCTCTCACTCAACCACTCTTTTATCCATTGTAGCAACTTACCCTTAATACAGTACTGCTCCAATTTGTACAGTACTCTTCCATGAGAAACAGTGTCAAAAGCTTTCCTGAAGCCCAAGTATATGATCAAAATTATTTTTTGTATCCAATCAAATTTGTCAGACAAGACTTTCCCTTAACAAACCTGTGCTGTGTCTGAATTATTGCTGCAGTCTTGTCTAGATGATCCTGGAATGCATGTTTAACCTGCAACTCCATTATTTTCCCTAGAAGCAAAGTTAAATTCACTGGTCTGTAATTACTCATCACTCTTGGTTCCCCTTTGTGAAATGGGAATAAGTTTGTACATCTCCAGTCTATGGGGACTTACCCTGAGTCCAAGAATGCTGCCATAATTATGGCTAAGGGTTTGCTTACTACCTTTGCTGCAAAGTGCATTATAGCCAAAGTAGCTTATGTGCCTTTGAACTCTGATAACAACTACCTTTGCTGCTTCCTTTTAATAACTGGCTTGATTCCATCTACCCCAGGTGTCTTATGTTTAACTTCAACAATTTCTCCTCCACTTTGCTCTTAGTTACAAAATTATTACAAAATCATTAAGCACCCTATTACAATTTGATAAACTTCTGGATTTTCCTCCCTAAATAACTCACGGGTGAATGTAGATGCAAAATACTCATTCAGATTAGCAGGATCATCAACAGCCAAACCATCTGTATCAAATGAACCAATCTGGTTCATCCCCTTCCTTCTAGAGTTTATATAAGTAAAGAAGTCCTTGCTTTTTTCTTAGCATCCTTTGCCAAAGATTTCTGCCTTCGCATTTTTAAGTAATCTGCTTTTGCATTTCTAACTTCCTTTGTGACTCGATTACAGACTAGCTTATAACTATCATATGCTTCTGTGTCACCTGATAATTTATATGCATCTCGTGCATTTTTCTTCTCTGCCCAGAGTCATTAGTTCATCTGACATCCATTTAGGCCTGATCCTTGAAGAGTATTTCTTAATCAGTATGAAAATCCAAATAGCCTCCAAGATTAAGTCCCTGAAGGCTTCCCATTTAGAATTCACTGTTGGTAACATCAATTGATCCCGCTGTATAGAATTTTTAAAAAATGTATGAGACCACTGTAGGCACCTTTTTTTTTTTTTACAGAAACACTTCCCTTTTTACCCTTGATGGTAGCAATATCTTTAAGTAAATCCCACATTAGTACACTGTGATCACTGCCACCCAGTGGTTCCTTTATCTGCAAATTCTTAATGCACGAATAATCACTGCTGATAACCAGATCAAGAGTATTACTCTCTTTGGTTGCCTCTATAACGTCTGTAGAAAACAATTATCCAATAAATCCACAAATTCTTGCTACTGTGCAAGTGACAGCTCACAAGTTCCAGTTAATGTCTGGAAGCTAAAATACTCCATTTTTAGACAATCTGATTTACTGACCCACTATTTCTCTCTAAAGTTGCCTGTTGTACCCATCAGAGCCATTAGGCCTGTAACACTCTTACTCATTTTTGCTTTCCACCAAACTGACTTAACATTGCACTGATCATCTATGTGAACTGGATGCACTTCCTTAGATTTAGTGTTTGTTAACTAACAGCATAACACAACCCACATATTTATTTTGTTCTGTGATGACTCCCACAAGTCCCTGTAAACCCCAACAACCCACACTCCAATCTAATAGAAGCAGTGCCAGAATCACTTGCACCTCTTCCTGTGGCTACTGTTAATCTTTTAGTCTGTGCATCCCCACCCAAGCTTACAGTTTTCCAATTCACCTAACACTGCCTCGATACAGACTAGCAAATATTCTTGCATCCCTTCTATTTTAGTGTATCCAATTCTTGTAGAAAGTCTCTCCTGTAAACAAGCACAGACTGCACTGAGAAATATTACCCCATGAGCTTGGCACAATCTCTCCAGGACCAAATTGATTGACAAGGCTCTCATGTACTCCCTCCTATCCTGTCTAGGCCGAATTGCAGAAACTTTCAAATTTAACCCTAACTCAAGGCTATTTTTCAATATTGACCTATACTTGTTAAGTCTGCGGATCTCATACTCTTAATATCATTAGACATGAAGAGTAACAGATCTGCAGAACCGCCTGCCCTCTGTTCTCCCTTGTGTACAACAATATCACCTTTTTTTTTCTCTTAAAAGATAACTGCTTTAGATCATCAACATTTGCACCTGGCAGACATACACTGGTCCTATTCCACCTATTGTTTTTACACAATAAATTACCTGTCTCCCCTGACATTGGAGTCATTTACTCTTCAAACTCTCATAGGGCCCATCAGAATGCTGAGTTGGTGCCTAATTTCTTGACACTCTGTACCTAACACACACTCAAAGACATCCTTCTAGGCCATTTTTTTTTTTACGAAAACCCCAGGCACAAGAGGTATTAGAACCTATAGTACTTAGTACCGTGCTTGGGTTGGAGGTTCAGAAGATGAAAGAAGATATATGTTGACATTAGATTTGAATTTCTGAAGACTAATTTTCAGGAAATATGTACGAAGGAAGGTTGTTCCAGAATGTGGCAGTTGAATGAATAAACGAGGAAGATGAAATGTTGGTTCTGTGGATTTGAAGTTGGACAGTAAATGGATGTTGGTTGGTGGTGGCATGTGTTCGGACTGTTTAGAATTATAGAAGCCAATTCAGAAGAACAGTGCCCATGGAAGTATCTATAGAAAAGGCATGCAGCAGAAATAGTATGTCTGAGACAGTGTGAAGAGACTGTTAGAGATCAGTCATTAATTAACCTAACTGCCCTCTTCTGAATGGAATCTAGAAGTCTCAGAGGTTTTGGGGACACCACCCCAGATTTGGGAACAATATTCCATTATAGGGCAGACTTGCGACTTGTACAGAGTGAACAGTTGTTTGGAAGAAAAGTAATGCAGAGAGTGAAAGAGAACTTTTTTTTTTTAGATGCAGAGGAAGCAATATTTGTAATGTGCTTGTGCCAAGAGATATTAGAAGTCAGGGTAATCCCCAAAAGAGATATCACCTTGCCTCGGAGTCAGTGTCACCAAAGCATAGGAGCTGAAGAATCCTTTTTGAAGAATATAAGACAAGACAGAGTTTTAGAAGGATTGAAATCAACTAAGTTTTCTTTCCCCAACCAGAGAATTAGCTAGAAATCTGCATTTAAGGAATTGGTAGCAGATATTCGACAAGTTGAAGCTGATTGAGCAGGGCAAGGTTTCTCAAACTGGAAAGTGGAATGCAATGTGCCATCATCGGCAAAACTATGGATAGCATTTCCAGTCAAAGGAAGGTCATTAATATAAGAGGAAAAGAGTGGGGGAAAGAACTAAACCTTGGGGGACACCAGCATTAGTGGAGAAGTCGGAAGACAGAGCCATCACCCTCAGTGAGCGATCAGAGAGAAAACTGGATAACCAATTACAGAAAACAGTTGGCAAACTATAAGATAGAAGCTTGTTTAGAAGACCATTATGCCAAACATGATCGAAAGCCTTTGAGATATCAAGAGCAACTGCTTGTGTTTCACTGAACTTTTCCATTGAATTTGTCCCTAAATGGGTAACATGAGCCAGAATATCACCAGTGGATCGACTGACGGAATTCATACTGGCAATTGTCGATTAGACGGAAGGTTTATAGGTAGCTTAAGAGTTGACGGTTAACTAATTTCTCCATTATTTTAGAAAGAGTAGAAGTAATTGCAATGGGACAGTATTTGAATGGGAGGGATTTGTCACCCTTTTTAGGAACTGGCTGGATATGAGCAAATTTCCAAGTGGAAGGAAAAACACCTTTGGAATAATAAAGTGAAAAAAGGTGGCAAAGAACAGGAGTAAGTTCAGGAGCACAGGTTTTGAGAACAAGTGGAGAAATACCATCAGGACCTGGAGCTTTCTTAGCATCAAGTTTTGTCAAAATCCTTCAGACATCTTTTTGATGGAAGACCACAGGAGGCATTGAATGGAATGTGTTGGGAATGGTGGGTGGTGTTTTACCAAGACCATTAATACAAGAGGTGGAAGAAAAATGGGATGCCAGCAAGTCAGCTTTATCCTTGGTTGAAGTGACAACAGAACCATCTGGTTTTGACAGAGGTGCGAGCGGAGATGGGCAAAAGTTGCGGAACAAAAGCTTTGGCAAGAGACCAGAATGCTTGGCTACCATTAGGGCAAGAAGCAAGTTTTCTAGTCTTAGCCTGTTCAAAATCTAGTTTTGATGATTACTAACTGCTTTACAATTGTTGCGAGCTTTTGTGTAGGCAGAAAATGAAACTGAAGAATTGGAAACAAGCCAATTACAATATGCAACCTTCTCTTGAACATCCTTAGCACATTTATTGGAAAACCAAGGTTTAGATAAAGGACAAGATTTTAAAGTAGTGTGAAATAAAGGATTCTATTCCTACAAAAATAATTTCACTGACATGATCTGAGCAAATCTTTATCAGAAGTTTTGAAACAGTAATCCAACCAAGTAAAAGAAAAATCTTGTAGGTCATCCCATTTTGCATTCTTGTAATGCCAAACAATGAGGTTGGGAATAGCGATGAGATAAAGGCTCCATTGGAGAAGAGACAATCACCAAGTTGTGATCTGAGGTGCCTAAAAGAGCATTCACTTCGACCGTGTAATTAGTGTTTGTTAGAAAAAGATAAAAATGTTGGCTGTATGGTTAGGATTGTCCAGTATTCTTGTAGGTATATGAACAATCTGTGCAAGGTTATTAGTAATTGCAAAAGCCTCAGCATCTTGATCAGCTGGGTCGGTATGACTAGAAAACAGAGGCCAGCTGGAGTTGTGAACATTAAAATCACCTCACTGTTAAGAAAGATGGACTGGAGAAAGGTTGCAGACCCCTGTCCTATGCAGACTTTTCTTCCTCTTGTTGAATGACTGTTCTGAAGCAGCCACGAATCGACATTTTGCTGGATAGAAGTGGGTCAGTGGTGGGCCTACAATTTTAAGAAACAGTAGTGAAGAAACTGTTTGTTATCAACGAAGTGCTGGTTGGGCTGGTCATTTGTGAAAATCCTCGTTCACATTCACTCAATGAAATTAGTATTGTACTTAGAGCATTCATCAAATTCTTCAGTTCTTCCAAAACTTCATGAATTAAGTATCCGTGAAATCCACGAATTGCATCTTTCACATAACTGTAATCTAATTGACAATTTTCTAACTTCACTTTCACTAAATGCCAACAAAATGTGGGTGTCATTTGAATATTCAGGTACTGTGACCATGTAAATAGAGTTATGGAAAAATGTGGATAATGCACTTCTGCAAAAGAATGAATTTTTTGTCAGGGTAAAAGAAAATCCCTTTTCTAATTCTCGAACAGGGCGCTTACAGTTGATTCACAGCAGTGTCCAACCTATGGCCCGCAAGGAAAGTGAACTAAAACAGCGATTTTAAATTTTATCGAAAACATTTTCTAATTAAATGTTTTGTTCAGTAAATGTAATTGTGTATTGAACTTAATAAAATTTTTGAATATTTTCAATTTTACTTTTACATGCAACAAGATATCGAAAATGTAACACACTAAAGAAATCTAACTTTGAATTTTTTTTGAATATTGCCCCTATACAGGAAAAGGTTGGACACCACTGCAGTAGAAGGTGGGCCAGAGCCCATTGGGAATAAACCTTGATCTGCTCACTCTTGACCAGCATGACTTCTGTATGTGGGACAAGTGGTTGGATAGGTTTTACCAGGTACCACTAAGTTGTAGAATGGTAATCCCTTTAGCTCTCTTAATTTGCGCAGCAGCACTAATTGCCTGAAGGCCAGAAATGTGAATAGTGTACAGAGTTAATTCTCTCCTAATCCATTCCCTATATGAAAATTTTCTTTGCTCAACTGAAACTATTTTAAATATAACTTCCGAGGGAATTCAAAATAATTCACTATAAAAGGACTTCATTAAAGAGATCAGAGTGAGTAATTTAGAATTATAAAAATGGTTCTACAGTTTTATATAGAAAATATCTTAACAACAGACAGTAAAAAGCAAATTTAGTTAAATAATTTTAAGCTTATTTGAATATGTTGTTTATTTGGTTTTTAGGAGCATTAGCAACTAAGGCCATATTGCTCCGGGATATGTGGTGGTCATTCCCTGACCTTTCCGCATCCTCCGTATTTGGTGGTGACTGGCTCGAACCCCGGTCTAATCAAGAAGCGTGTGCTATGCACTGTGGCACCTCTGTAGCCAGGTGGGAAGGAGCAGCAGTGCTTAGCACATGCTTCTTGATTAGACCAGGGTTCGAGCCCATCACCACCAAATACGGAGGATGTGGAAAGGTCAGGGAATGACCACCACATATCCCGGAGCAATATGGCATTAGTTGATAATGCTCCTAACAACCAAACAACAACAAGCTATGCACTGCTGCTCCTTCCCACCTGGCTACGGAGGCGCCTTTATTTGAATAGTAGGTAAACATGTGAAAAAAATTTACGGAATATACAAATTTCTAAGTGCACTACATCCAAATGTCACACGTCACTGTTAATAAAGGTGCTGGTATGCCATACCATTGACTACCGTCCCAAAAAAGCACTGGTACTAATGATATTAAAATAAGTGACATGAGGATATATACTTTAATTTTGCAATGTTGGAAAAAACTGCAAGTTGCTAGTTGGTCTCATTTCTAATCTGCAATGTCCATTTCTTCTTAGTCTGCCAAACCCAAAGTATTTTTTCTGACAGAATTTTACAGGTATTAAAAGTTACTTATAAATGTTCTTTTGTGTAATAAAGCTTAGAATTGTAATCAGTACTTCATCTAAAGTTCCATTCAGATTTTAATATAAGTGAAAATTAACTTCCAGGCTTATGTATTGGACTGACTGTGGAAGACAACCAGGAGTTTTCAGAAATGGTATGGATGGCTCTAATAGATCTGTGCTTATTGAAAATGATGTGATATGTCCAAGCAGTTTAAGTCTTGATCGCCCTAAGAGTAGATTGTACTGGTGTGATTCTAGTCTCCAAAAGATAGAATATATTGAACTACCTAAAAATCTGAGGAAGGTATGGTTTCTGTTGTATATGCATATAAAACTACATTAGAAGCAAACATGTATATAATGTAATGCAGTAAGTCCAGTATTATAAGTATGACCTGTAGTGAGAAATCCACTTTAATGATGGTTGTTGAATGCACTGATCACTTATTTAATTTAGCACTCCAACTAGCACCCCAAAATTGTACTGTTTCAGATAATGAGCACTTCTATATAATATTCAATTATTGCCAGTGTCAATAAAATTCTAACATTTTTGCTTTTTGTTAGTGCAGACAGTCCCATCCTATAGCAAGTACTTGTTTTGGTTTTAACATCAGCCATTCTGTGGCTGTGAAAAAAGTAATGCACACTACTGCATTGAAATTTTAATTTTTTTTTTTTGTGCAAACAAACTAAATTTATGTTCAAAAGCTCCCCCCACCTCTGCTTATAAAATGGAGCATGAAGGAGATATGACTTAAGTTTGAAATAACTGTGCTTGCATTGGAACATGATAAATTTAGTTTTTTAATTATTGCTTACAGTTATTTACAAAGTTGATAATACTGTTATTTCATATTATAATAAATATAACTTAATGTATTTCTGATTAAAATTACCTACATTTTTATGTCTAAAGCAGAGAATCATGCAATTGTTTTATGGTTAAATGTCACTAATCAGACAAAACTTGATATTTATAGACAAAAAAGATAGTTTGCTGGAACATAATTCTAATTTGGAAGAAATTTCCACTTGAATAATTTTGCCTAAAACAATGTTTCAAATTTTCTTTGGAATCAAGTCCAGAAACAAAAAATAAAAGAAAGGAAAGCATATTAATTAAATTTCAAATTAAAGCACGTAGTAATAAATTTAATATTAATTCAGATTAAGAAGTGGAAAGAAAATTAAAGCCTGATTAATCGGCTGTTATTTTCTAAAACTTTTTTTTTTTTGGTCAAAGATGAAAAATTCTTTTACATGGAGACTTGGAAGCTCAACCTGTTTAAATTTCTTATTGGGATGAGGTTGACCTCAATGAAATAAAGGATTAACCCCCCCCTTACCATCTTGTTATAATAGAAGTAAAAATTTAATTGCTGCACTCAAGCTGAACCCCCACCTTCTAATCAAACCAAGAAGTTTCAAGGATTCTTGAAATTAATTAAAACATTACTTTTGTATAAGTATTAAACATTTTAATATGAATGGAACAAAGGGTTGCTCATATGAAGAAAGACTTAAGCTCTGCAAATTGCAGTGTCTGGAGACTTAGGCACCTGTGGGGGGGAGAGAATCTGATTGAGGTGTATAAGGCATTGCATATGATGCAAGAAATTGAGCTTATGCAGCATCAGCCAAAAAAAAAAAAAAAACACCACTTCCCCCCTCTGTTCGTTCGAAATACCTGTCCAGCTGAGCCTTAAACTTATTTAGGCTATCAACTTCCACGACAAGGGATGGAAGTCTGTTCCACCAACCAACCACCCACTGGCTAAAGGCAAATTTCCGCACGACTATCCTACATCTGTCTTTCCTCAATTTGAATTTATGCCCTCTCAGGTGATTATTCTAAGCAAGAGGAAGAATCCCATCAGTATTGAGCATGCTCCATTCTTTGTTCCATTCACTAATCAAACCATTCAAGGCTTCATACACCTTTATCAGATCACCTCGTTGGTGCCTAGTCTCCAGATACTGTAATTTGCAAAACTTAAGCCTTTCTTCGTAAGAGCACCCCTTTGTTCCATTCACTAATCTTGTTGCCCTTCTCTGTACTCGTTCTAGCAGCTCTACATCCTTCTTGAAATGAGGCCTCCAGACCTGTATACAGTACTCTAGGTGTGGCCTGACCATTGCCTTATACTTCTATATATATCACTGACAATACACCATGAGGTACTCTTGCAGCCTGTCTGCACTGCTCAGAGAGCTTCATATCTGCCTGCACAACCACCCCCAGGTCTGTTTCATTCTCTACCACTGTAGGTGTAGTACCACAGAGTTGATACATTGCTCTGGGGTTGCTGTTTCTCATATGTAGTACTTTACATTTGTCAATGTTAAACTTCATTTGCCACCTCTCAGCCCATCTGCTCAACTTTTCCAGATCCTGTTGCAACAGCATAGTGTCAGTGCCCTTGACAACCCTGCAAACTTGGACATTTAGCTTAATATACCATCATCAATATCATTTATAAATACAGAAAACAATGGACCAACACTGAACCCTGAGGAACTCCACTAATAACATTAGTCCACGATGAGCAGTGTCCATTGATTACCACTCCATCTTCTCCTCCTCAGCCACCCCTTTATCCTTAGCAGCATTTTGCCTTCAATGCCACACTGCTCCAATTTGTGCACAATCTTCCATGTGCAACAGTATCAAAAGCCTTTCTAAGATCCAAGTAAATAATATCAAAGTTATTCCCTGCATCCAGTTTTGTGACTGCATCATAGTATCCAATCAGATTGGTCAGGCAAGACTTACCCTTAACAAAACCATGCTGTGTCCGAGCTATAACTGAAGTCTTGTCTAGATGATCCTGCAGTGCTTCTTTAACCAGTGCCTCCATTAATTTTCCTGGAACAGAAGTTAAACTCACAGGTCTATAATTACTTGTCAGCCTTTGATCCATCCTCCTTTGTGAATTGGTGTCACATTTGCACATCTCTAGTCTATGGGTACCTCCCCTGAGTCCAAGGAATCTCTCATAATTATGGCTAAGGGTTTGCTTGCTTACTTTGCTGCCTCCTTTAATATAACTGGATAGATCCCATCCACCCTAGGTGCCTTTCTTGTTTATCTTCAACAATTTCTCTTCCACTTTACTCTCAGTTATTACAAGATTCTCTAGCGTACTGCCAGAGTTGAATACACCTGTGGTATTCCCCTCACTGAATAACTCATGTGTGAAAGTTGATGCAAAATATTCATTTAGTTTGTTAGCTACCCGAGCAGGATCTTCAACAGTTGACCCATCGATATCAAGTGTACCAATCTGATTCATCCCCTTCTAGAGTTTACATAAGTAAAGAACCCTTTGGTGTTTTTCTTTGCATCCCTTGCCAAAGATTTCTCATAATCTGCCTTCGCTTGCCTAACCTCCTTTGTAACTTGGTTACAGATCAACTTGTATCTATCATAGGCTTCTGTGTCATGTGTTAATTTGTATGTATCCCATGCATTTTTCATCTCTGGCATATGTCTCATTAGTTCATCTGACATCCATTTAGGCCTAAACCTTGAACAATATTTCTTAGTTGGTATGTAAAGCCTAGTAGCTTCCAAGATAAGTTCTTTGAATGCTTCCCATTTTGAATTTGCTGTTGGTAACGTCATCAGTTGTTCCCACTGTATAGAATTTAATTACTGTCTCAGTCCATCATAGTCACCTTTACAAAAGCAATAACCCTTCCCTTTACCCCTAATGGTAGTTACCTCTTTGAGTAAATCCCACTGCAGTTTGGTTATAAATGAGCAAAGGATATGAATCACATGGAAAGTAGATAGTAGTCTGTAATCAGGTCATTACTGAAGGGGGAAATGTTAGGCAAGTTAAGGTATATTATGAGAAGTCCTTAGCTAAGAAATCAAGTCTTTGCTTATATTAACACTGGAAGGAAAGGTATGAACAACATTGGCCCACTAGATATGATTTGTGTTACTATTGATGATTCATGTTGCTGGCAAACTACATAAATATTTTGCATCTGCATTCATCTGAAGTTTTACTAATTCTCTTCTAGAGTTTACATAAGTAAAGAACTCTTATCTATTTTTCTTTGCATCCTTTGTCAAAGATTTCTTGCAATCTGCCTTCACCTGCCTAACCTCCTGACTTGATTACAGACTAGCTTATATCTGACATAGGCTTCTGTGTTACCTGATAATTTATATGCATTTCTCTTCTCTGCCACAAGCCTCATTAATTAATCTTTCATCCATTTAGGCTTAAAGCTTGAACAGCATTTCTTAGTTGGTATGAAAAGTCTAGTGCAATCCAAGATTAAGTCTCTGAAGGCTTCCCATTTAGAATTCACTATTGGTAACATCATTATTAGTTGATCCTACTGTATAGAATTTAAACTCCCTGAGACCATTGTAGTCACCTTGCCTACAATGGTAGTTACACCTTTAAGTAAATCCCACATCAGTACACTGATCACTGACACTTAGTGGTTTGTTTATCTGCAGATTCTTAATGCATGAAGAATTACTGCTGTTAATTAGATCAAGAGTATTACTCCCTCTGGTTGTCTCTAGAACATGTTGCTGTAGAAAAGTCATCCAGTAAATCCACAAGTCTTGCTAGTGTGCGAGTGACCATTCTACAAGTTCCAGTCAATATCTGGAAAGTTAAAATCCCTTCATTATAAGACATTCTGATTTACTGGCACACTATTTCTCTGCACATCTTATTATACTCATCAGATTCATTAGGCCTATAACACACACCTCCTCATTTTCTTTCCCAGTGTTTGTTACACCACACTGACTCATCATTGCATCGTCCACCAATGTCAATCGGATGCACTTCATTAGATTGTTTCTTAACTAAGAACATAACCCCTCCTCCCTTCCTGTCCTGTCTATCCTTTCTGTACACATTGTACTCTCCAAATTCCAATTCAGCACTGTTTATATCTGTATGGCACTGTTTCTGATATCCCAACAATATCTGCTTTTGATATCTTGACCAGTACTTCAAATTCATCAAATTTATTTACTATAATCTTAGCATTGGTGTACATACACCTATTCTTAATCTTAGTTACCTAACAGAATCCATGTATTTACTTGTTCCATGATGACTCCCAGCATCCTTTGACAATCCCCAATACCTCGATTTTTCCGTCTTCTGCTCATTCCAATAAAAGCAGTGCAAGAATCACTTTCAACCTTGCCTTTGGCTACTGTTAATCTATTAGTCTGAATCTCCCCCTCCCCAAGTTAGCAATTTCCTGACTCACCTAACACTGTCTCGATAGCATCAGCAAATATTCTTGCACCCCATCTATTTAAGTGTATCCCATCCCTGTAGAAGCAGTCCCTCCTGTTAACAAGCACAGTCCAAGCTGAGAAAAATTCTGCCCCATGAGCTTTGTGCAATCTCTCCAGGGCTGAATTAATTGACAAGGTTCTCATCATATACTCCCTCCTATCATGTCTGGCAGAATTGCAGACACCTCCAAATTTAACCATAACTCAAGACTTTTGAACATTCATCTGTACTTGTTAAGTCTGCAGATCTCCTACTCTTAATGTCATTGTGCCAATGTGTACAACATCACCCTTTGTGCCCTCAAAAGGTATCTGCTCTACAACATCATATGGGTAGAAGTAACCCCAGAGAAACATACCAACTGTGTGGTACTACACTTAAGGTGGTAGAAAATGAAAAAGACCTGGGAGTAATTGTGCAGGCAGATATGAAGTTTTATGAGCAATGCAGACAAGCTGCCAGGGTAGGTCATGGGGTTTTGTCAATGATATATAGGAATTTTGCTAGCAGGGAAAAGGAAGTGATTATCCCTCTGTATAAGGCAATGGTCAGGCCACGGCTTGAGTACTGCGTACAGGTCTGGAGGCCTCATTTTAGGAAGGATGTAGATTTACTTGAGTGTGCACAGAAGGGCAACAAGATTGGTGAGGGGAATGAAGGGATCCTCTTACCAAGAGAGGCTTAAGTTCTGCAAATTGCAGTGGCTGGAGACTAGGCACCTGCGCGGTGATCTGATTGAGGTATATAAGGCCTTGAATGGGTTGAGCACACTGAATTCTGATGGGATCCTTCCACTTGTTCAGATTATGAATCTAAGGGGGCATAAATTCAAATTAAGAAAAGACAGATGTAGACTAGATGTACGGAAATTTTCCTTTAGCCAGCGGGTGGTTAATTGCTGGAACAAACTTCCATCTGTCGTTGTGGAAGTTGATAGGTTGAATAAATTTAAAGAGGAACTGGACAGGCATTTGGAGGGAATGGTGTGTTCTTTTCTTTCTTTTCTTTTCTTTTGGCTGATGCTGCATAAGCTCATACATTTGCTTTCTTGCATCACATACTACTACTACTACATCATTAGCTTTTGCACCTGGCAGACATACCTGGTCCTATTCCACCTATCCTTTTTGCACAATATTTCCTGTCTCCCTGACAATAGTCACCGACAATAACTGGCTCCCGTGAGACCACCACCTTCTGCCCTGAAGTTTGCTGCTGTGTTGCCTGATGATCAAGTGCAAGCTCTGGCATTGATGAGGGCAGCTGAGAGCTTGGATCCCAATTTAAGTCCTTCGTGGGTATGTACCCTGTCCTTTAAGCTCTTATAAAGTCCCATAACACAGTTGGTGCCTAACTACTTGAAACCTCCCCCTTATGAACTGGACATTTTAAATGTGTAGCATTTGGGAAAGTAATTGTAGTAGCTATAAATTTTTTATACTGATAAAGATTTTTCCAATTTTATACCTAAAACGAATGTCATATGAACTGATAAGACTGGCAGCAGAGAAAAATGATTATAAATAATCAGAGGACACAGAAGCCTGTAGTAAGTATAAACTAGTCTATACTCCAGTTAGTGAATAATGGGAATATTCAAGCTTGACTAGAGCTTCTTAGCTCTGATCCTGCTTGCTTATTTATATTTCAGGCAGATTGCAAAGAAAAATTTCAAACATTTATTTGCTTGTGTTAATGTGGGTTACTTTTTTTTTTTTTAAGCTACAAAAGAGGATCAATGAGCATATACACAAAACCACCAGAAGTATAGTTCAAAATAATATTTCTTGCCACTTTATCAAAGAACCATAAATTCATACAGAAGATTCCAAAATAGTAAAACATAGCATTTTCACTAGAAATAAGACTTCATAGAAACTTTCCATGTACAAAATGATTAAAATAAAACTACCAGTAAGAACATTGGCAGGGGTAACTATACTTCCTGCATGGTTCCCTCTGTTTAAAATTAGATGAAACCTCCCATAGGTTTTTCTAACCTATCCACAGGCCCAGATAGAATTTACAGGACAATGTGTAATCAACAAAAAATGTTATGTCTATCAGTCAAATAGAGCAATTGGAGGGGGGGGAACCAGTGACATTCCTCATACCCCCAAGATGTCGGGTTGATGCTTCCTTCTTTCTACAGAACCTTCAGCATTGGTTGGAGAATAGGACAGAACATTAGGCTACTCAATCTTGTGTACTCGGGTCACGGAAGGTTTTTGGCTGCTGTAAAGGGATAAGTATTTTTAATTTTTACTGTATTCTTCATTAATTAACATACTACATTGTTTTAGTGATATTAAATAGGTTTAGTAGCATTCATTAGCTTATTTTGAATTTAACTAGAGTTTTTTTGGAAGTTACAACTCCTGGTGTTGGCGCTAATATTGTTGAACTAGACGCCATATTGTAGTCTATAAGAAATAGCGTAACGTATGTATATATATCTATCTCGAACTGATTGCATAAGGTATAAACTAGATAGCGTAATATGAAGCACTGTATTATGAATCTGTTAGATTATTATAGTATTACCAATTAATCAAAAATATTAATCTTATTAAATTATTAATTAAATTGTATTTAAACAGAAATCATGACCTAGACTAGAGCTGCAAAGCAAAGACCACAGACTAGCGAGAGTACTGTGACTCGGGAGGAACGAATCGGGAGATGCGATTCTCCAACACATCAGTCTCAAATATGTGAAATGTTTGCCAACCTTTCTAAAACAGGACATGATCTAGCCAAGGAGGATGCCTTTTTATGTGCTAGGTGTCTAGTGTCAAGAAATTAGGTGACATCTACGAGAGCTTGAGGTGTAGGGTAAATGCTATTGAAGAAATGAGGGGGCCCATCAAGCTCTCAGCTGCCCAGCTCAACGGGAGAGCTAACTCCTGTGCATCAGGCAACAGAGGCAATCTCAGACAGAATGCGCTGGTCCCACAGGAACTAGTTATTGTTTGTGAATATTGTCAGGGAGATGGGAATATACTATACAAAAAGATAGGTGGAACAGGACCAGGGACAAAAGTTAATGTAGGGCAGATATCTTTTAAGGGCACAAAAGGTGATGCTTTTGCTTTCGTAAAGGTGACTACAGTGGTCTCGGACATTTTTTAAATTCTGTACAGTGGGATCAACTGATGATGTTATCGACACTGAATTCTAAATGAGAAGCCTTCAGGGACCTGATTTTGGAGGCTACTAGGCTTTTGATTCCAACTAAGAAATACTGTTCAAGGTTTAAGCCTAAATGGAATTAATGAGGCTCGTGGTAGAGAAGAAAAAATGTATGGGATGCACAAAGTATCAGGTGACACCGAAGCCTATGGCAGATATAAGAGTCTATAATCAAGTCACAAAGGAGGTTACGCAGCGAAGGCAGATTACGAGAAATCTTTGGCAAAGGACACAAAAAAACCCAGCAAACTTTATGTAAACTCCAGAACAAAAGAGATGAATCAGATTGGACCACTTAACATAGATGGGTTGACTATTGATGATCATGCTCAGGTAGCTGATAAACTGAATGAGTATCTTGCATCTACATTCACACATAAGGAGTTATTCAATGAGTGTAGTGCCAGATGTTTATCAAACTAAAAGGGAGCTAAGTGATTTTGTAATAACTGAGAACAAAGTGGAGGAGAACTTCTTTGAAGTTAAACATAAGGAAGGCACCTGGGATGGATTGGATCTATCCAGTTATATTAAAGGAGGTAGCAATGCAAGTAAGTAAACCCTTGTCCATAATTATGAAAGCTTCCTTGACTCACGGGAGGTCCCTGTGGACTGGAGGTGTGCAAATGTATCACCAATTCACAAAGGGGGTTCACAAGGTGACACATGGAATCACTGGTCAAAGAAGCATTGCAGGATCATCTAGACAAGGCTGCAGTAATCATTAAGACACAGTATGGATTTGTTAAAGGGGGAGGGCTTGTCTGACCAATTTTATTGGATATTATGATGTGGTCACAAAGGAACTGAATGCCAAAAATAATTTTGATATCATATACTTGGATTTCAGGAAAGCTTTTGATACTGTTGCACATTGAAGGCTGCTATACAAATTGGAGAGGTATGGCATTAAGGGTAAGTAGCCACAATGGATAAAGGGGATGGTTGAGTGGGAGATGACAAAGTGGTAATCAATGGACACTGCTCTTCAAGGACAAATGTTATCAGTGGAGTTCCCCAGGGTTTGGTCCTGGGCCCATTGTTGTTTTGTATGTTTATCAATGATATGGATGAAGGTATATCTGGCTTAATGTCCAAGTTTGCAGATGATACAAAGCTTGGCAGGGTTCTTAACAACAGTAAAGACAGTATGCTACTCCAACTGGATCTAGTTAAGTTGGGCAAATGGGCTGAGAAGTGGCAACTGAAGTTTATCATTGACAAATGCAAAGTACTGTATATGGGTAGCAATAACTCAAGAGAAACATACCAACTGTGTGGTACTACACTAGGGGAAGTGGAAAGTGAAAAAGACCTGGGGTCTGTTTGCTGACATGGGCAGACAGGCTGCCAGGGCAGGGCAGGTCATGGAGTCTTGTCAATGATATATAGGAATTTTGCTAGCAGGGACAGAGGTGACTATCCCGTTATACAAGGCAATGGTCAGGCCACACCTTGAATACTGTGTATGTGTTTGGTGGCCCCATTTTAGGAAGGATCTAGAGTTGCTAGAAAAAGTACAAAGAAGGGCAACAAGATTGGTGAGGATAACAAGGGGGTGCTCTTACGAAGAAAGGCTTAAATTCTGCAAATTTCTGTGCCTTTCTTCCTCTTAGTCAGATTAAGAACCTGAGGGACATAGATTCAAATTGAGGAAAGACAGTTATAGGATTGATGTGTGGAAACTTGCCGTTAGCCTGCAGGTAGTTTATTGGTGGAACAGACTTCCATCTTTTGTTGTGGAAGTTGATAGCCTAAATAAATTTAAGGCTGAGCTGGACAGGCATTTGGAATGAATGGAGGGGTGAAATGGGAGGGGTTTTTTTTTGGATGATGCTGCATAAGTTTGCTTTCTTGCATTATGTGACAATGCTAATGTGACAATTAACTGGTGTTGAGCTGGAGCTGGTTCATGCAAACCAATTATTAAAAATTTTTGTATGAACAAATACTATAACATTATCTCAAAACAGATTAATCTTAATCATAAATCTGTGTAGAAAATAATATGATGTATAAAATTCATTTCAACTGCAAAGGTACATGAATTTCTAGTAGCTAAAGCAGTTTCTCTAAGAGATCAAGAATTATGTTACTGTGCACTTATTTGTCAAAATCTGCAATTAAATTTGTTTAATTTAGCAATACTTTTTTTCTATTATAATAAACATGTAAAGTTTTTTTAATATTATGTATGATTCCAAATGGCTTGATGCATTGCCTCAGAAAGGGGCAAAAAATAGTGTCATCCTTCAAACACTATTTTTTCAAATCAGTACTTTTTATAGGGAACCAGTTTTTAAAATTTCGGCAGGTCATCACTGCAAGTAATCCAAATCCTCTTTAGCATTCTCACAGTGTTATTATTATTAGCCATATAGTGAGAGGAAGCCTGAGGCTTATGCTGCACCAGTCAAAAAAAAATTAGAGAGAGGAATCACCAAGAAAGAGAAGAATGATATCCAGCTCAGAACCGTAGGTGTCCAAGCCCATACTCAAGATGTGAGCTGTATTCAGTGTAGAAAATGTAATAACTTTGCACTGGAAACCTAGTTAATTTTCATTGTTAAATTTATATATTTTTATATAAGAAGGTAGTAATGGTTTCTTAATATATAGTTAAATTAATTTTTTATGTTAATTTAAATTATGATACAGTGCATTTTAGTGTGTTTATTTATTATATTGCTTATCCCTGCATTCACCATTGTACAGGGCTGTCCCTAGCATTTGTAGTGCCTGAGGCAAAACCTTGTAACGGTGCCTAATACAGAAAAGCATCTGCACTCTGCATAACCATTAAAAGAAAGCACTTAATAAAATAGTTTAATTCCTAAATTTAGATGTATTTTCAACATTGAGTTGAAAAATATTAACAAGAGGGGTTGGTAAAAACTATTTATAGAAAATAATTATAATAAATGAAAAGTTACATTCTATAACTTATCTAAGTTAATACATTGGTATATAAATTTATTAAATTAATGGAGTATTATTAATTATTACAAAATATGCAAATTTTAAAATAATAAACAACACACAAAGATGCTTAGCAAATGTCTGATTGGTGTGACATAAGCACTGAAAAAGGAAAAATGAGAGTAGATGTATGTTTATAGGCCTAATGAATCTGAATATAATGAACAATTGGGCAGAGAAATAGAGGGCTAGTAAATCAGTGTCTTATGGGGGATATTTATTTCCCAGAGATTGACTAGAATTTTGGTTGGTCACTTGCACACTAGCAAGGATTTATTGGATGATTGTTTTCTACAGCAGCATATTCAGGAGGCAACTAGAGGGAGTAATACTCATGAACTATTCAGTAGTGATTCTTCATGCATTAAGAATCTGCAGATAAAGGAACCACTAGGTGGCAGTGATCAGTGTGCTGAAGTGGGATTTACTCAAAGAGATAACTACCATCAGGGGTAAAGGGAGGGGTTTTTGTAAAGGTGACTACAGTGGTCTGAGAAAGGTATTTAAATTCTATATGGTGGGACCAACTGCTGATGTTACCAACAGAAAATTCAAAATGGGAAGCATTCCAAGAATTAATCTTGAAATAAGAAATATTGTTCAAGATGAATGTCAGTTGAACTAATTAAACATGTGGCAGAGAAGAAAAATGCATGGGATACATATAAATTAACTGGTGACACAAAGCCTATGATAGATAAGGTGGTCTGTAACCAAGTCACAAAGGAGGTTAGGCAGGTAAAGAGATTACCAGAGTTATTTACTTATGTAAACTCTAGAAGGATGAATCAGATTGGTCCATTTGATATTGATGGTTCAACTGTTGATCCTGCTTAGGAAGCTAACAAACAAAATGAATATTTTGCATCTACATTCACACATGAGTTATTCAGGGAGGGGAATGCCAGAGGTGTATTAAACTCTGGCAGTAAGCTAGATAATCTTGTAATAACTGAGAGTAAGGTGGAGGAGAAATTGTTGAAGGTAAACATAAGAAAGGCACCTGGGGTGGATGGAATCTAATCCAGTTATATTAAAAGCAGCAGCAAAGGAAGTAAACAAACCCTTAGCCATAATTAAGAGAGCTTCTGTGGACTCAAGGGAGGTACCCATGAACTACAGATGCACAAATGTGACCCCAATCCACAAAGGAGGATCAAAGGGAGATGAAGGTAATTATAGAACTGTTAATTTGACTTCTGTTCCAGGGAAATTAATGTAGGCACTAGTTAAAGAAGCATTGCAGATCACCTAGACAAGACTTCAGTTATAGCTCAGACACAGCATGGGTTTGTTAATGGGAAGTCTTGTCTAACCAATTTGATTGGATACTATGATGTAGTCACAAAGGAACTGGATGCAAAGAATAATTTTGATATCATATATTTGGATCTTAGAAAGGCTTTTGATACTGTTGCACATGCAAGATTGATGCACAAAGTGGAGCAGTGTGGCATTGGAGACAAATTGCTGCTATGGATAAAGGATGGTTGAGTGGGAGAAGACAGAGTGGTAATCAATGGACACTGCTCTTCATGGACTAATGTTATTAGTGGAGTCCCCCAGTTTTAAGTTTTAAGTGTTGGGTCCATTGTTGTTTTATGTATTCATTAATGATATTGATGATGGTATATCAGGCTTAATGTCTAAGTTTGCAGACAATACAAAGGTTGGCAGGTTTGTTAATGAAACTAATGACAGTATGCTGCTGCAACAGGATCTAGAAAAGTTGAACAGTTGGGCTGATAGGTGGCAACTGGACTTTAACATTCCCAAATGTAAAGTACTGCATATGGGAAGCAGTTTTTTGTTTTGTTTGGCTTTTAGGAGCATTAGCAATTAAGGCCATATTGCTCTGGGATATGTGGTGGTCATTCTCTGACCTTTCCGCATCCTCCGTATTTGGTGGTGATGGGCTCGAACCCCAGTCTAATCAAGAAGCATGTGCTATGCACTGCTGCTCCTTCCCACCTGGCTACGGAGGCGCCTATGGGAAGCAGTAACCCCAGAGTAACATCAACTGTGTGGTACTACAATGACAGTGGTAGAGAGTGAAACACACCTGTAGGTAATTATGCAGGCAGATATGAAGTTTTCTGAGCAGTGCAAGAATAGCTCATGGTGTCTTGTCAATGATATACAGGAATTTTTCTGGCAGGGATAAGGAGGTGATTATCCCCTTGTATTATTCCCCTCACCTTGATTATCTCCACACCTTAAGTAGTACTGTATACAGGTCTGTAGGCCTCATTTGAAGAAGGATGTAGCACTGTTGGAATGCGTACAGTGAAGGGCAATAAGATTAGTGAATGTTGCTCTTACGAAGAAAGGCTTAAATTTTGCAAATTTGTGTCTGGAGACTAGGCACCTACAAGGTGATCTGACTGAGGTGTATAAAGCTTTGAATGGTTTGAGCATGCTCAATGCTGATGGGATTCTTCCTCTTGCTCAGAATAATTGCCTGAGAGGGCATCAATTCAAATTGAGGAAAGGCAGTTGTAGAATACATGTGCAGAAGTTTGCCTTTAGTCAGCAGGTGGTTGGTTGGTGGAACAGACTTCCATCCTTTGTTGTGGAAGCGGCTAGCCTAAATAAATTTAAGGCTGAGCTGGACAGGTACTTGGAATGAACAGAGGTGTGAAATGGGAGTTTTTTTTTTTTTGCTGATGCTGCATAAGCTTGCTTTCTTGCATCATATGCCTCTACTAATGCTAATGTAAACAAATTTTTAACATGTTACCCAGACATATCTAGGATAATTTTTGCTGCTATTTAGAAATTAGAGGTAAGCCAATTTTGCTTTTTTCAAAGTGTAATTAAATAGGTTTTAAATATTGAAGGTATTTTTCAAAATGAATATGGCTTTGAAATTGTGTTCGAAACTAACCTCAAACTGGTGGTTTGGTATAGAGGATCTCTTTATATGTTAAACCATCTTTCCTTGATGACATTGAGATTTAAGCTTTGTTTTACCATTTTTATTTTGCATCCAATCATAGATTCACCTTAGCACAAGGACTAAATTTTTAATTTGCTTTAAAAAAAGAAAGGGAAAAGAAGAGATTATAAAATCTTTAAACACACTTTTTCCCTTGCAGGCTGTTTATACTTTCTTTTGCGCTGTAACCTGACTTCTAAGCTATTTGTTTTAAGAAAGTTTTTATTTGATTTGGGGAAAAATTACACTAAGCAGTTAAGTCAAACTTTAATGAACCTGATGATCTAAAGAATCTTTAAAGATACATTAACTTGACATAGGGTAATACACAGATCATAATTGAGGGTAGTACACAGATCATAATTAACCTGTGAGCCAATTTTGTGATAGATCTTACATTTTCTAACCTTGTGTGTATAATTACCAAAAGTATTATAGATTTTGGGAGTTGTTACTGTTTCATTATATACTTTTCACTATTCCATTTTTTTTACTATTATTCTTTCTAAATTTGACTTTGCTCTAAGTAATTTTTTTTTTTTTTTTTTTTTCCCTGAGAAAATTGAAACCATTATTACTCATTTAACACAAATTGAAATTAATAATGAAAAAAAATACTTCAACATTAAAACAGATTATTTGAAAAGATGACTTACTGCCATAAATCATATATAAATCTAATGGCATTTATACAAGAATGTCATTATTAGCTTTGGGCTCCCATCTGGTGAGTACAGGCCTGGCACACCCAGGGTCCTGAGCTGGATATTATCATTCTTCTGTTCTTCTTTCTTGATGATTCCCTTCTACTTCTGACTCTTGTTCTCTTCGCCCCCCTTGTAATTCAAATTTTTTTTTTTTTTTTTTTGGCTGGTGCAGCATAAGCCTCAGGCTTCCTTGCACCATATAGCTAATAATAATATGAAATATTGCAGTATGATAGTTGCACTGAATTATGTTTATATGCATTTTTTTATGTTGCTCAGAAACTGCAGACAAACAAGTTATATTTAACAAAATATAAACAAATTATAGATTATCAAACTAATTCCATCCTTACCAAAATCATATCCACAACTTTTAATTCTTACTGTAATTGAACCTTCATTTTTAATACTGTTTATTAAGAATTAGTAAATAACTGCTAAATAGTTCACTTTTATATATTGAAAGCACTTATATTGCATTTAATATAATTTAATTATTTGCTTGAATTTAAATGACTTTTACATTTTGATTTAAATTCAAGCAAATACAAGACAGAACATAAGTGCATGCTATTGCTATGATACAGTTCAGAAATTACTAGTATAGAGTACATATTATGGACAAAATCATAAAATAAACCTCAAAGAATTTTTACAGGTGATACTTCAAGATCAAGTTTTTCATCCATATTCTCTAGCAGTATTTGAAGACTTAATTTATTGGAGTGATTTGGCATCATTTTCCTTATATTCTTGCAATAAGTTTACAGGAAAAGATCTAAAAATATTAGTGAGGGAAAACAGAAAGCATATTGTGGGATTGCATATATATCATCCAGTGTTGCAGCCTAAAGGTATCATTTTGTCATTAGTTATTTTGTTATGTATCCTTTCTTTAGGAATATTTTAATATTTTTTCATGACATAACTCGATTTAAGGAGTGGGTATTAATATAGAAGGTATTCTGAAAATCAATGTCCAACTCTCAAGAGGTTATTAATTAACCTCTTGAGTTTGATTCAAATAAAATTTGAATCATATGTTATATGAATAAGTATTACATTCTCAAGCATAACATAGCTATGAGTATTTAAAATTGTGCCCATAATATTTGCTAAAAAGAAAATGACTAAATTCTTAATTTGATTTTCTGTAATAGTGGTAGACTTTCATACTGTGATCATAATCTTGAACTGATTATCATCAGCAACCCTTTAAGCATTAATAACACTGGTCAACAAGGTTTTGCTAATATTAGTATTAGCAATGGCCACATGGTGCAAGGAAACCTATGGCTTATACTGCACCAGCCAAAAGAAATTTAAAAAAATAAGAAAATAATAAGAAGACAAAAAAATAATCAATAAGAGAAAAGGAAATGGATAACCTTTGCGTTTCCCTCCTCCCATAGGTAATTATCCGGCTGACCTTTAAATTTCCCCAAACTGTCAGCCTCTACTGCCCACTTATAACTTATTTCAGTAATTTATAACTCTGGCTAAAATAACTTCCTACAATCCAGTCTAAACATCCCCCCCCCCAATAACTTAAAATTGTGGCCCCTAGTTCTAGTCATTTATAACCATGAAAATTTCATCCTCATTCGTTTTACTTATGCTTGTCAGAGCCTTGAACACCTATCAAGTCTCCTCTAAAGCAATGGTCTCCAAAATGGGGTGGTGCACCCCATGGGGTGCACAAAATAATCCACAGATCAATATTTATTAATCATGAAAACTTTAGTTTTTTGAAACATAATCGAAATAAAAATTATTATTTTTTTTTAATACTTCAGTATGTGGCTTCGTTTGATTGTGTGCCTTTATTTGATCATGCACATTCAAGTACATGCATTTTGTACTTTAACTTTAATTTTATTATGTTTTGAATTTTCTTATGTGATTTTAGATATGCCTTCCATGTAAATGATTCATAAATTAAAAAAAAAAAAAACCTGATATATTTAATTTTTTATTCCGGGATGCGCACTAGTTATTTTAAGTAAAATAAGGGTGTTCTACCAAAAATTGAGACTACTGCTCTGTGCCTATTTTGGAAGCTGTCCAATCCATATATTCAAAGTCTTCCTCATAAGGACACCTTTTTGCAGATCTCACTAGGCAAGTTACCTATTTTTGAAGCCTTTCAAGAAGCACAATCTAATATTTCTTTAGATTCAAATCTCAATACTTGAACACAGTATTCCAAGTGTGGTCTAACAATAGTGTTATAACATGGATGAAAGTAAGCATTTTTTATTAGATAGTATGAATCAGAGCTGTGCTACTCAATTGAGTAGCACAGCTCTGATTCTCTGAATATTGAGGTAAACTCCTCTTATTATTTTACTAATATTAATTTTTATTTTATGTGCTAATTACAAATGACAGTAAAGTTTCTATCACATTACATTTTTTAGAAAAATGCAAAAACAGTTTTAAAAAATGTAAAATGGCTTCGAAATCATCTAACATCACACTGTACTTTTCCCAGTCAAATTTTTTGTAAACAAAAGAGACACGTGTTATGTTAATGGTATACTAATGCTTCTTTTTAGTTTTATGGCCCTGAGGAGTGGCCGCTCTGAATTATATTGCATATAATTCTTATTATGCAGTAACACATTTGAACCCTACTATATTTCCAACAGCCAGGTGCCTCTGTAAAAGAAAACTTCTTTATAAGATGTCTGTAGCCCTTAAATGTACATTTTTGGGATTAGTTTCGATTTGTAAGATCTAGTGGTAGGTTGTGTTGTTTTAAAATTCTGTTTTGATCTTCTGAAAACTTGTGAAATGGAGTGAAAATGCTGTGCACGCATTAATTTGCAAATAGTTTTTGCTATGTTTGTGGACAACTTACAGTGAAGTTGCAATCATTGATCAATCACTGACAAGGTGAAACAAGCTTATTTTTATTTTGGGTGATCAGGCTAAAAGGTGGGCACTGCATATGTGTGCTGTGTAGTGTGCTATGTAAATATGATTGAATAGATGAAGGGGAACAATTCTAAAATGCCTTTTGCTGTTCCGATGAACTGACAAGCCACCTCTAAGATTATTTCTGTCTCACAAATACTAAGAGGTTTTCAAGGAAAAATAGTTAAAATAAAATACTCCTATCTGCAATAAGACCAGTTCCCCCCCCCCCCACACACACACATCAGAACTTCCCATTCCTCCACCTAGTTGTGAAGAAATCACTATTCCAGAAGAAGGGCAAGAGTCATTAGAGCCCATACCTGTCCCTCAATGTCTGCCAATCCTAGTTACAATCCTGAGAATGACAAAACCCCACACTTAATTGAGCAAAGTGAACTTAATGATTTGGTTAGGGATTTAAATCTTTCAAAGCAACAGGCTGAGCTATTAGGAGCTAGGTTGCAACAGTGGAATTTGCTGGCAAAAACCATGAGGAGTTCTGTGTTTAGAAACTGAAATGAAAAGTTTGTGGGTTATTATCAAATGGAAGGTTCTCTTTTTGGCTGCAAAGATGTAAACAGATTGATGGATGAACTAGGGTTTGAACACAATCCTGAAGAATGGAGATTATTCATTGATTCTTCTAAACTCAGTTTAAAAACAGTTTTGCTGTGCAATGGTAATATCAAACTGTCTATCTCAGTGGCTATGAAAGAAACCTATGATAGCATGTCATTGCTATTAAATGCCTTAAACTATAAGAAATATTTTTGGAAAATTTGTGGTGATTTAAAAGTAATAGCTTTGTTGCTTGGACTACAGGGTAGTTTTACTAAATATTGTTGTTTCCTGTGTTTATGGGATAGTTGAGTAGTAGAACGTCATTATAGTGTGAAGAAATGGCCCATCAGAGACTAATACATTCCTGGGAACTCAACATCAAATGCATGCCTTTAGTGAAACCTGAAATGGTACTTCTGCCTTTACAGATTAAGTTGGGTCTTGTGAAAAATTTTGTAAAAGCTCTGGACAAGAATAGCAAAAGTTTTGAGTACTTAAAAAGTCAGTTTCCAAAGATTAGTGATGCAAAGTTGGAGGTCCTATTCATAGGTCCAAAAATTAGATGGCTTTTTTAAGGATGAAATCTTTGAAACTAAACTTAATGCCACTGAATTAGTTGCATGGAAATCCCTCAAGCTGTTGTTAGTGGATTTTTAGAGAATAAAAAAAGTAGAGAACTATAAAGAATTGATAGAATTTTTGCATAATAGCAAGTTAAGATGCTGAATTTCGCTGAAGATACACTTCTTATGTTTACACCTGGACTTCGGCGCCTCTGTAGCCAGGTGGGAAGGAGCAGCAGCAGTGCGTGGCACACATACTTCTTGATTAGACCGGGGTTCAAGCCTGTTACCACCAAATACGGAGGATGTGGAAAGGTCAGGGAATGACCACTGCATATCCCGGAGCAATATGGCTTTAATTGCTAATGCTCCTAAAAACCAAATAACAAACAACCTGGACTTCTTTCCAGACAACTTGGTATCTGCCAGTTAAGCAGGTGAAACAATTCCACCAAGATATCCACACTTATGGAGCAGAGGCATCAAGGATGATGGGATCCAGCAATGATGGATGACTATTGCTTACTTAAATCCAAATAGGCATTTATAAAGTTTAAATATTTTTTATCCATTTGGAATATCTACTGGTTGTCATTTCTATTTCAAGCAAGTAATTTACAAGAAAAGTAGTAAAGTACATTAGAAAAGTAAAAATTTACAATTTTTGGAAAAAAGGAGCAAGAAGCGATAACATGAAAATGGAACGTGTTATGAACTTTCTACTGTCATTTTTGTTTTCAGCACATGTGATTTAGTCAAAATCAGTTTATTTCATTTGTGTTATCAAATATAACTTAAACGATGCTGCCTTTGTGTAAACGCATCATATTAGTACACAGCTAAACTCTGAATTAGCACAAATATGCAAAGGCAGCATCGTTTAAGTTATCTCATTGTGAATACCTTCACAATGAGATAACCATGATATTGCACTACTTCGAATAAGTAATGCTTCACCAAAGGAGAAGACTGTTGTTACTTATTCTCAGCTGATACCACCACCCAGACAGCACCATTTCAGGGCTATTTGGCCCTTCTTCGGTCGGTTTAGTTACCCTAGTGATGCAATAATGAAAAAACAGTTGTGAAGTATAACGCCACAATACGATCATCCTTGCATCACTAGAATACCTACCCACCCACCGAAGAACCAAATAGCCCTGAAACGGTGCCATCTGGGTGGTGGTGGTGGTGGTGGTGGTATCTGCTGAGAATAAGTAAGTCTTCTCCTTTGAAGCGTTACTTATTTGAAGTAGTCCAATATCATGCAACTCGTTGTGAAGGTATTCACAATGAGATATAACTTAAATGATGCCACCTTTGCATATTTGTGCTAATTCAGAGTTTAGCTGCATACTAATGATGCGTTTGTACATTGTCTAACTTGTACATTGTCTAAATCTCTCGCAGCCTGAGGCTAAAGCCCTTAACACATTTTAGTCTTAATTTATATTATACACCATCAGGCATCTCTCATATTGGAGTTATACTTGATAACTGTTTCGTCATCATTGTATCACTAGGGTACCTACCCGTCCACTGTAGAAGGGCCAAATAGCCCTGAAATGGCATCGGGGGAGCCTGATGATGTCCAGAGTTTCCAAGACTAGGTAACAATTTTCCCCACTGGGGAAGCATTGCCTACTTGAGGAGTTTGAGTTTTTGAGTGGTTTGAGTTTGAAGGAGATACTGTCCCTTCATTCTTCTACACAGTTTCTTTTCCTCTTCCACTCTTACTATTACTTTTTTCTTTTCTAAGTCTAATAGGAACAATTGGATAGTAGAGTTATTATCCCTCACATACAAAATAGCCCTGAAACAGTGCTGTCTGGGTGGTGGTATCCACTGAGAATAAGTAACAACAGTCTTCTCCTTTGGTGAAGTGTTACTTATTTGAAGTAGTGCAATATCATGGCAACTTGTTGGGAAGGTATTCACAATATGAGATATAACTTAAATGATGCTGCCTTTGCATATTTGTGCTAATTCAGAGTTTAGCTGCATGCTAATATGATGCGCTTGCACTAATTTGTATGCTGCCAATAGCAAATTCTAAAGGGTAAGTATTCAGGGATGTAATCGTAGAAGCTGCTAGACTTTTATACCAATTAAGAGATACTGTTCAAGGATTAACCTAAATAGATGTCAGATGTACTGGTACGTCTCATGGCAGAGAAGAATGCATGGAATGCTTATAAATTATCAGATGATACAGAAACCTACAGTAGATGTCAACTAGTCTGTGATCAAGTAACAAAGGAGGTTTGGCAAGCTCAGGTATATTAGAGAAGTCTCTGGAAAATAATGCATACAAAATAAAAAAAAAAAATAAAAAAAATGCATACTTTACATTTGTCAACATTAAACAGTCAAAACTTCTTTATTTAAGCACTAGAGGAAAGGGGATGAATCTCATTGGTCTGCTAGATATTGGTTTAAATGTTAGCGAACCTGCTCATGATTCTGACGGACTAAATAGGTATTTTTCATTTACATTCACACGAGTTTTTTTTACAAATGGAGATGCCACAAGTGTATTGAATTCCTATACTTTTACTGAATCAAATACCTTTACTGAATTACTATAATTTCTTTTTCATTTACATATTTTTCAGCAATGACAGCAACTATAAGGCCTTAACACTTGAGAATAGGATACACATTCTTATAATGTATATTATAGTGTACATTAGGCTTAATCATTAACTGCTTCCTAGAGTTTGCCTACAATTTTTCTGAAAATCTTGTGTGCGTGATGCAACCTTGATACAATGCAGATGTTGGGAGATGGGTGACAACTTTAGCACCTACATTATAAACTAATCACGTTATAGCTGAAAAATAATTTCCTAATTTTTATATGAATACACGATTATTAAAATGCACCAACTATTTAGTAAGAAGTTTTGTTGTAAGAAGATCTCATCCTGCAGTTTTCTTTAAAAGCTTTACCAATTTTATGCCATTGGAGTAAACTACAGTAAATTTTATAAAGCTACAATAACATTGATACAAATGCAATTTAAAAAAAAAAAAATTCATTATTGACAAAATAACTTACAAGTTCTCCTTTCTTCTGCACATTGAATGGAAGTTCCTCAGCCTACTGCAATTCATATTACCTGTGTGATATATTCTAATATCCTTAATGCATCATAAATAAATGTTAACACATCACTCCGCCATGGACGGTCCCAAGCCCGGCTGCGAAAGGAGGGTGGTCATCCTGCCGAAATGACCAGAACCGGGAAACCGGGGAAACTAGGCAAGAAATTCCTAGGCAAGAAATTCAAGCTGTTGTAAGAGCTTGTTCCGCATGAAATTCGGAACAAGCTCTTACAACAATGTTACCGGATCCGGGGTAGCCGATGCGCCAGCACTGGGGACCCAGGGTACTGGTGTGAAGTGGACCACTGGCCACAGAACAAGCTGTTATAACAATGTTACCGCATCCGGGGTAGCCGATGTGCCAGCACTGGGGACCCAGGGTGCTGGTGTGAAGTGGATCACTGGCCACAGCAATAAGCTTACTACGCCGAAAAGGACAATTAACATTGGCGAATGGAATGTTCGAACGGGGCACCACGTTGGACAAAAGGAAATCATTGCCCAAGAACTACTTAGGTGCAAGATATCAATCGCGGCATTATCCGAATTAAGACTCACCGGGTCTGGAACGATGATCATCCAACCACCAGCACCTAATGAAGCGGTTATGCTATTCTACTCTGGTGGTGAAAAACGAGAAGCAGGAGTGGGCTTTATGGTCTATGCTCAGGCCACCAGTAGGTTATCGCTTTCCAACCAATATCGGACCGCCTGGCAGTCCTTACTGTCAAGGGCACCATCAAGACCCATATTATCTCCGCCTATGCGCCAACTGAGACTAGCCTGGACCCGACCAAGAATGACTTCTACAACCAGCTCCAACATACGCTGGATTCAATTCCGCAGACAGAAGTGATCATCCTCGCAGGGGACTTTAATGCCCATATTGGCGTGGACAGATCTGGTTGGGAAACAACAATGGGCAAGTTTGGCCATGGGAAGATCAATGACAACGGCTTACGTTTGTTGTCCTTTGCCGCATCTAACAACCTGATCATTGGAAACAGCCATTTCCAGCACCCTCAAAAACATCAACTTACATGCCAAAATCCATCTGGCAAGGACTCAGCAATCCTGGACTACATTTTGATCAATGCCAGATTTCGCTCATCACTCATGGACGTTCGTGCCATGAGGGGACCTGATTGCGGATCTGATCACTACCTCATCCGGGCTAAGGTGCAGCTCAAATTACGGCATGCAAAAAGATCATCTGGGTCAGCCAAGCTGGACTGGAGGCAGCTAATGAATGCTGCCAACAAACAGGCATATCAGATCACCCTATCCAACCGCTTCGAGATGCTGGCTGTGCCCGAGGATATAAATGAAGAAGAAAAGCAGATCTCTGATGCCATCCTGGAATGTGCCAAGCCCCTATGTCCACCTGCCCGACGTCGAACGCAACCATGGATATCAGACGAGTGCCTCGACCTCGTGGACAAACGGAAACAGGCAAAGTTGGTCGACTTTGAACGGTACCGGCAGCTAAACCGAGAAGTCCGACAAAGAATGACAGCAGAAAGAGAAGCATACTGGAACCAAGTGGCAGACGATCTTGAAGTGGCGGCATCCAAAAAAGAGTACCGCACTCTCTACTGCACCCTCAGATGTCTGAGTGGAAAGACCAAATTGACTAGTGACAACATCAAGAATGCTGATGGGACCTTCGTGCGATCACCATCCGAACGCCTGCAACGGTGGAGTGAATTCTTCAAAGCTTTGTATAATCACGTCCCACCTCAGGGACAGCCAGCAACAGCACTCTCGATCGACCCCCCTGAGGTCTCCATGGTCGATGTTGAGCCTACAGTAGAAGTGAAAGCAGCCATACAATCCCTGAAGAATGGCAGGGCACCAGGAGTGGACCAAGTCACAACAGAAGCGATCAAAGCCGGGGGAGATGTACTGCTTCGCCGACTACATTCACTCCTCAAAACCATCTGGTGCACTGAACAAATTCCGTTAACATGGAGGAAAGCTATTATCGTACCGATCCACAAGAAAGGTGATAACCGGGACTGCAAGAACTACCGTGGCATCAGCCTCCTTTCCATCATCGGAAAGGTCTTTATGAAGATCATCCAGTCAAGACTGCAAAAACATCGCGAGCAAACCAGTCGAGAAGAACAGGCAGGATTTAGACCCGGGCGAGGATGCTGTGATCAAATCTTTGCCATTCGTCAGCTGATGGAGGAGAGGATCCGGTGTGGACAGCGAACCGTCATTGTTTTCATTGACTTTAAGTCTGCTTTCGACTGTGTCCACCGGCCTGCCTTATGGAAACTACTAGAGGTTGAACATGTACCTCGAAAAGTCATCACACTCCTCCAAACTGCATACAACGGTTTAACCAGCCAGGTGCGCATCCAGAATGACTTATCTGAGGAATTTACCATCCAAACTGGAGTCCGCCAAGGGGATGTAGCCTCCCCGTTGCTTTTCAACATCGTGGTCGACGCCATTATGAGGCAAGCATTCAGAAACAGACAGGGCATACAATATGACAAGGATCACTGTGACTGACCTGATGTTTGCTGATGATAGTGCTATCCTTGCCGGTAACGATGCTGAAGCCACGGACATCCTCTACGACATTGCCTGCATTGCCCGGCCATACGGTTTGAAGATCAATCCTGGTAAGACAAAGGCCCTGACAACAGATGGGTCGCAAGCCACCATCTATCTCGAAGGCGTCCAGATCGAGCAAGTGCAGGACTTTAAATACCTTGGGTCGCTGGTCCAGGAGAAGAAAGTTGCATCCACCATGGAAATCCACAGCAGAATTGGACAGGCGGCCACTGCGTTCGCCTCGCTCAAATGGTGTCTGTGGAAGAGGACCAACATTTCCACAAAGACTAAAATCCGACTCTTCCGGACTTTGATCCTGCCCATTCTTCTTTACGGATCGGAAACATGGATTTGTCTCAAGTTAGATTTGAACAAACTTGAGGTATTCCAAATGCGATGCCTGCGGCAGATCTTGGGCATCTCTCTTCGCGACCGCATCACTAATGATACCATCCGCGCCAGATGCCAACAGCAACCAACCATTGCCGACCAAATCCAGAAGCGAAGGCTCAGATGGTTTGGCCACGTATGTAGAATGGGCACGAATAGAATACCATCCACACTCCTTTGGAGACAACGACCCACCCAATGGAGCATCCAACGGACCGCACCTAGGAAAACGTGGGCCAAGCAAGTGGAAGATGACTTGAAGAGCCGACGTCTCGACCTTAACCAGGCCAGGACTGAAGCCATGGATCGTAAGGTATGGAAGAACATCACAGAGCAAGTCCGAAACCCTGCGGCACCTACAGCAGCATACTGGTTGCGTGGCCAACCGCCTCCCCCAGCTGCCAGCTAAGGACCAAAGAAGAAGAACACATCACTCAAGCTCCATAATAAACAACACTTGAGTCTGTCAACTATCCTAAAAGAACCATTATTCATATTCTAAAATTCACCTAAATGTCTGGACCCACATGAGTTTCTGATCATGACCAGATTACCAGGCCCTATAAAACTATCTTTTCTTAGGGTTCACAAAACTTCTGTTTGATAGCTCCTTATGAGAGTCATACAATTGAGGGTCTTCATGGTCCTTTGAATTAGGGTAATGTCTTTATCTTCAGTTATTTCCATCACATCCTCACTCAATTCCATTTTGAGTTACTTTCCAGCTATTTTTATCTCTTTGTTAAAGTTCAGTGAAATGTAATTTGCACTCAAAGTCCTGTCTGAATATTATGTGGTGCATCAGATATTTCAGCCTTCATCACAAATGCAGTGACAGTATAAGTTGCACTTATGCTGGGAAGGAAATTCTCTCATTCTAATTTTTTATTAGTTTATCTTATGTAATTCAACATGAAATAAAGGAAAGTGCTTGTAATCATCAGGAATATCTGTAAAACATTTCTGCAGTTCCACCTTAGTTACTACTGATATTCATGCCCCAAAGTCAAACAAAACTGGGATCAACTCCTTTTCCAAATTCATACTTATAGCAGCTAAGCATTTCACATTGTTGGCTATTGCTGCACATGTATATAGTAAGTGCAACAAAATGGTGTATAGATGAAACTTGGTATTCTTATCACAATCATCTCTTGCTAATGACATTTCACTTAGTGCAAGAAGTATCGATTGAGGAGGGTTGTTATGTAATTGACTATCTTTTCCTTGACTAATGTTTAGTTTCCATCTTTTCAAATTAGCATTAGCATTAGTAGAGGCATTTGATTCAAGAAAGCAAGCTTATGCAGCATCAGCTAAAAAAAATAAAGTAAAATAAATAAATAAAAAATAATCACTTCCACTTCACCCCTCTGTTCATTCAAAATACCTGTCCAGCTGAGCCTTAAACTTATTTAGGCTATCAACTTCCACGACAAGGGATGGAAGTCTGTTCCACTTACCAACCACCCGCTGGCTAAAGGCAAATTTCTGCACATCTATCCTACATCTGTCTTTCCTCAATTTGAATTTATGCCCTCTCAGGTGATTATTATATCAAACTGTTATATATCAATTGTTATATCAAATTATCTTCTATAAGTAGATTATAGACCTAGTCAGGATCCTTAGTTTATTCTAAATTGAGATAGCTAATCAATACTTACGAGTCCGTAGAAATACCGTTCGTGAATTCCCGCCATTTTTACACGATAGCATAAGCTTAGTGGCGTATAGTGCATAATATAATATTGTCAATTAATCAGTAAATCTATTAATCTTGATAAACTTTATTGTCAATTAAATTGTACTTTTAACTCTATATATATATATATATATATATATATATAAACGACTTAATCGTAACAAATAATTAATACATAACTATAGTGGTACACGTGATACGGAAGTTGTATAAAGGGAACTCGTAGAAAACACTAGATACCGAAAAAAATATATATATAACATAACTGTTTTGGGATATAACTTAAGGATTTAATTTTTGTTTTGAATTTTATTGAATTAAATCGGAATCATGACTCTGACCAGAGCAGCAAAGCAAAAGGCTCAAGCTAATGGGAGTGCTATGGTTCAGGGGAGAACTGAGGGGGGCAGTTGCCCTCTGAATCACAGTCTATTAAAATGCACTGTTTGCTTGATGTTTGCGGAGCAGTCGGGTACGGGACATGATACTGCCAAGGGGGATGTCTTTGTGTGTGCACGATGTAAGGAGTGCAAGGAAATCAGGCGACAACTCAGCGTTGTTATGGGCCTTTATGAGAGCTTGAAGGACAGGGTGGATGCCCTCGAAGGAAATAAATTGAGGGGCCCATCAAGCTCTCAGCTGCCCACATCAACGCCAGAGCTTGCACTTGGTCATCAGGCAACACAGAAGCAGCCCCCTAGGCAGAATGCGCTGGTCCCACAGGAACTAGTAGTTGTTGGTGACTATTGTCAGGGAAATGGGGAACATACTTTGTAAAAAGGATAGGTGGAATAGGACCAGGGTATGTCTGCCAGGGGCAAAGGTTGATGTTGTAGAGCGGATATCATCTTTTAAGGGCACAAAAGGTGATATAGTTGTACACGTTGGCACTAATGATATTAAGAGTAGGAGACCGGCGGAATTACTTAGCAAGTACAGGTCACTGTTGAAAAAAAGCCGTGAATTAGGGTTGAACTTGAAAGTGTCTGCGATTCTGCCCAGACACGATAGGAGGGAGTATATGATGAGAGCCTTGTCGATCAATTCGGCCCTGGAGGGATTGTGCAAGGCTCAAGGGGTAGAATTTTTTTTCAGCCTGGACTGTACTTGTTAACAGGAGAGATTGCTTCTACAGGGATGGGATACACTTAAATAGAAAGGGTGCAAGAATTTTTGCTGATGCTGTCGAGGCAGTGTTAGGTGGGTCGGAAAACTGCTAGTTGGGGGGGATACAAGGACTAATAGATTAACAGTAGACAGTGGCAGAGGTGGAAGTGATTCTTGCACTGCTTCTATTGAAATGAGCAGAAGTCTGAAAAACAAGATGCAGGATATTTCAGAGACTGCTGATAGTCATTGCGGTACAAGTAAACACATGGGTTGTGTTAGGGTAGCTAAGAATAGAAACAGGTGCATGTATACCTGCGTGTACACCAATGCTAGGAGTTTGGTAAATAAATTTGAATTTGAGGTATTGCTCAAAACATCAAAGGCAGATATTGTTGGGATATCAGAGACGTGGTGTCACACAGATATAAGTAATGCGGAACTGGAATTTGGGGAATACAATGTGTATAGAAAGGATAGACAGGACAGGAGGGGTTATGCTATTAATTAAGAAACACATAAAGTCCAAGGAAGTGAAGCCAGTCGACATCGATGGACAGGGCAGTGTCGAGTCAGTTTGGTGTGACATAAGCATAGGGAAATCAAAATTGAGAGTAGGAGTGTGCTATAGGCCTAATGACTCTGAGTATAATAAGATATTGTACAGGGAAATAGAGTGGGCCAGTAAATCAGAGAGTCTTATAATGGGGGACTTTAATTTCCCAGATATTGACTGGAATTTGTGGGTTGGTCACTCGCACACTAGCAAGGCTTTTGTGGATTTATTGGATGATTGTTTTCTACATCAGCATGTTCGTGAGGCAACAAGAGGGAGCAATACTCTTGATCTGATTATCAGTAGTGATTCTTCATGCATTAAGAACCTGCAGATAAATGAACCACTAGGTGGCAGTGATCACAGTGTGTTGAAGTGGGATTTACTCAAGGAGGTAACTACCATCAGAGGTAAAGGGAAGGGTTTTTGTTTTCGTAAAGGCATGGTCTATGTTGGTCTGAGACAGTATTTAAATTCTATACAGTGGGACCAACTGATGATGTTACCAACAGCAAACTCAAAATGGGAAGCATTCAAGGAACTAATCTTGGAGGCTACCAGGCTTTACATACCAACTAAGAAATATTGTTCAAGGTTTAGGCCTAAATGGTTGTCAGATGAACTAATGAGACATGTGGCAGAGAAGAAAAATGCATGGGATACATACAAATTAATGGGTGACATGGAAGCCTATGATAGATATAAGTTGGTCTGTAACCAAGTCACAAAGGAGATTAGGCAGGCAAAGGCAGACTATGAAAAATCCTTGGCAAAGGATGCAAAGAAGAACAGAAAAGAGTTCTTTACATACTTGAACTCGAAAAGGAAAGGGATGAATCAGATTGGTCCACTGGATATTGATGGTTCAACAGTTGAGGATCCTGCTCAGGTGGCTAACAATCTAAACGAGTATTTTGCATCTACATTCACGCATGAGGAGTTATTCAGGAAGGAGAATGATGTAGGTAAAGTAAACATTGGCAGTGAGCT
Organism: Mastigoproctus giganteus; assembly: GCF_048544385.1. Taxonomy (NCBI): domain Eukaryota; kingdom Metazoa; phylum Arthropoda; class Arachnida; order Uropygi; family Thelyphonidae; genus Mastigoproctus; species Mastigoproctus giganteus. The sequence continues at coordinate 156,914,708 of NC_143586.1, read as the reverse complement.
GGATGATTTTGTAATAACTGAGAGGAAAGTGGAGGAGAGATTGTTGAGGATAAACATAAAAAAGGCACCTGGGGTGGATGGGATCTATCCAGTTATATTAAAGGAGGCAGCAAAGGAAGTATGCAAACCCCTAGCCATAATTATGAGAGCTTCTTTGGACTCAGGGGAGGTGCCCATAGACTGGAGATGTGCAAATGTAACCCCAATTCACAAAGGAGGATCCAAAGGCTGACACAAGTAATTATAGACCTGTTAGTTTAACTTCTGTTCCAGGTAAATTAATGGAGGCACTGGTTAAAGAAGCACTGCAGGATCATCTAGACAAGAATTCAGTTACAGCTCAGACGCAGCATGGTTTTGTTAAGGGCAGGTCTTGCCTGACCAATTTGATTGGATACTATGATGTAGTCACAAAAGAACTGGATGCAGGGAATAACTTTGATATTATATATTTGGATCTTAGAAAGGCTTTTGATACTGTTGCACATGGAAGATTGCTGCATAAATTGGAGCAGTGTGGCATTGGAGGCAAATTGCTGCTATGGATAAGGGGATGGTTGAGTGACAGAAGACAGAGTGGTAATCAATGGACACTGCTCAACGTGGACTAATGTTATTAGTGGAGTTCCTCAAGGTTCAGTGTTGGGTCCGTTGTTGTTTTCGGTGTTTATGAATGATATTGATGATGGGATATCAAGTTTAATGTCCAAGTTTGCAGATGATACAAAGGTTGGCAGGGTCGTTAAGGACAATACTGACGCTATGCTGCTGCAACAGGATCTGGAAAGGTTGAACAGATGGGCTGAGAGGTGGCAAATGAGGTTTAACATCGACAAATGTAAAGTGCTGCATATGGGAAACAGTAACCCCAGAGCAACGTATCAACTCTGCGGTACTACACTGACAGTGGTGGAGAATGAAAAGGACCTGGGGGTAATTGTGCAGGCAGATATGAAGTTCTCTGAGCAGTGCAGACGAGCTGCAAGAGTAGCTCATGGTGTCTTGTCAATGATATACAGGAATTTTTCTAGCAGGGATAAGGAGGTGATTATTCCCTTGTATAAGGCAATGGTACGGCCACATCTTGAGTACTGTGTACAGGTCTGGAGGCCTCATTTCAAGAAGGATGTAGAGCTGCTGGAACGGGTACAGAGAAGGGCAACAAGATTAGTAAATGGAACAAAGGGTTGCTCTTACGAAGAAAGGCTTAAGTTTTGCAAATTACAGAGTTTGGAGACTAGGCACCGGCGAGGTGATCTGATAGAGGTGTATAAGGCTTTGAATGGTTTGAGCATGCTCAATGCCAATGGGATTCTTCATCTTTCTCAGAATAATCACCTCAGAGGGCATAAATTCAAATTGAGGAAGGACGGATGTCGGATAGATGTGCGGAAATTTGCCTTTGGCCAGCGGGTGGTTGGTTGGTGGAACCGACTTCCATCACTTGTTGAAGTTGATAGCCTAAACAAATTTAAAGCTCAACTGGACAGGTATTTCGAACGAACGGAGGGGTGAAATGGGAGTGGTTTTTTTTTTTTTGGCTGATGCTGAATAAGCTTGCTTTCTTGCATCATATGCCTATGCTAATGCTATTCTGAGCAAGAGGAAGAATCCCATCAGCAGTGAGCATGCTCAAACCATTCAAGGCTTTGCCCACCTCTATCAGATCACCTCGCTGGTGCCCAGTCTCCAGACACTAATTCTCAAAACTTAAGCCTTTCTTCGTAAGAGTACCCCTTTGTTCCATTCACTAATCTTGTTTACCCTTCTGTGTACTTGTTCCAGCAGCTCTACATCCTTCTTGAATGAGGCCTCCAGGCCTGTATACAGTACTCTGGGTGTGGCCTGACCATTGTCTTATACAAGGGAATAATCACCTCCTTATCCCTGCTAGAAAAATTCCTATATATCATTGACAATACACCATGAGCTACTCTTGCAGCCTGTCTGCACTGCTCAGAGAACTTCATATCAGCCCCCCCCCATCCCTTTCATTCTCTACCACTGTCAGTGTAGTACCACAGAGTTGATACATTGCTCTGGGGTTGCTGTTTCCCATATGTAGTACTTTACATTTGTCAACGTTAAACTTCATTTGCCACCTCTCAAGCCCATCTGCTCAACCTTTAACAGGAAACCTCTGGAAATGTGACCAGGCTTCTTAGAGGATGCACGATTTTATTCGGGGCTCTTCAAATTAAGAAATCATGCCTATGGCTCCCTTAATCTTTCATTTTCCTTTTTTTTTCCTCCCCTCATTTTAGCTTATTTTTGTTTTGATGGTATGCATTTGTATGCATACTATGATGCAGAACAGTTTTGTAGTTTCCTCGTGCAACATTCATGCCAACCTTAATGGTTTCTGTTAAAGTTTTGTCATGGTGCAATAGGCTGTCATGTATAATATTTAATTATTTTATTGGTGTCATTTTTCCTCCCATATTGTAACAGCAGTAGTTACATCAGTTTTTTTTTTATCTTATTCTACTTGTGGTTTAATTTACTTAGACAATTTGGCTTTGTTTTTCAGTCAGTGAGGTTATAGAGGAAAGCATTTTTCCTTCTTTACATAAATAGTTCATCTTGAAATGCAAGTTTTTTTGCTTAACATTTTATCAGCAGGTCCTCCTTTCTTCTGTACATATGAAACCTAAAAGTTAGCATTAGTAGAGACATGATGCAAGAAAGCAAGCTTATATAGCATCAGCCAAAAAAAAAAAAACCCTTCCTGTTTCACCCATCCATTCACTCCAAATGTTTTTCTAGTTCAGCCTTCAATTTATTTAAGCTTTCAACTTCCACAATGACAGGTCGAAGTTTGTTCCACCAATCAACTGCCTGCTGACTAAAGGCAGATTTATGCACATCTATTCTACAACTGTCTTTCCTCAATTTGAATTTATACCCCCTCAGGTGCAGAATCAATCTGAGCAAGAGGAAGAATCCCATCAGCATTGAGCTTGCTCAAACCATTCAAGGCCTTATACACCTCAGTCAGATCACCTTGCAGATGCCTTGTCTCCAGAAGCTGCAACTTGCAAAACTTAAGCCTTTCTTGGTAAAAACAGCCCTTTGTTCCATTCACTAATCTCATTGCCCTTCTCTGTACTAAATTTCCTAAAATGAGTGCTCCAGACCTGTATGCAGTATTCAAGGTGTGGCCTGACCATTGCCTTACACAAGGGGACAATCACCTCCTTATTCCTGCTTGCTAAATTCCTGTATATCATTGACAAGACACCATGAGCTACTCTTGCAGCCTTTTGCATTGCTGAGAAGACTTCCTATCCGACTGCACAATTACCTCCAGGTCCTTTTCATTCTCACTACTCTGGGTGTATTACCACCCAGTTGATACATTACTCTGGGGTTACTGCTACTCATATGCAGTACTTTACATTTGTCAACATTAAACTTCAGTTGCCACTAGGGCTTGCAAACCAGTTTTATAAAACTGGTTAAATCAGTTTTCATATTGAGTTGTTGAAACTGAGCTCCTAAAACCGGATTTGAATATTTTCTTAGTTAGCCCTAGAATATTGTTTTTTGTTATGCACATTTTCTTTTGTTTGTTTGTTTGTCTGGATCATTCAACAGCTTTGTTTTAAACATGTTTTTTATTTTATTTTATGTTTAGGTATGAATCTCATGGGCAAGTGGCCCAAATCTAGGAGGGGTACATTTTATCTTCCCACTTGTATCATGGCACGATGCAGGTGTACTTAGTTAAGACTCAGTTGGAGCAATAGCATAAAAGAAAATGCTTAACATTTCTCCATTCCATCTATCTTGTTTGCCAGGCAAGTTATGGAATGCGCCTTATTGATGGTTACCCACTAGAAACAGATTCGCTGAATATTGCATCAAATTTCAATCGTAGAAAGTTTTTTTTTTTTTTTTTTTTTTTTTTTTGCTTCTTTATTCCTATTAAATTTGCAATCAAATGTTCTCCAAAAAGCAGCTTCACCAAATTTAGCTTTTATGTAATTTTGTAAATACAATAGATTTAATTGGGAAAAAAAATTGCAAGTAAATTTCTTTTGTCAAAAATTTGAAACTTGTTTAGACTCTTCAGTGCTTGCGGGAGTGATGCATAGTATTGTGCCTTTTGTTATCTTCAATATTTTTTAAAATTGTTGGTGATATAAATTCCTACTAAGTAATATTTATTACTCTTAATGTCTAAGATGAAATCAAATGTATGGAATTATTTTGCTCCAAAAAGCAAAGATGAAGCACAATGTTCGAAATATCAGAAGATAATGAAGTTGTCTGGAGGATCTAAGATAAACTTTGATGTTGCATTTAAAGAAAATGCATCAGATTGACATTAAACAAGATAACAGTGAACCTCCCATAAAAATGGTAAGAACATTAGAAAACTTTATCGTTAAAAAATTTATGGAAGAAGAGATTTCAAAATTCGCTGCTTTAGATTGATTTTCTTTTAAATCAATTGCCAAGAGCGAGTTTATACAATCAAGCCTTCACCTTCAGAGAAATAGAGCTGGTTACTCACACACTAGCAGGGCTTTTGTGGATTTATTGGATGATTGTTTTCTACATCAGCATGTTCGGGAGGCAACTAGAGGGAGGAATACTCTTGATTTGATTATCAGTGATTCTTCATGCATTAAGAATCTGCAGATAAATGAACCACTAGGTGGCAGTGATCAGTGTGCTGAAGTGGGATTTACTCAAAGAGGTAACTACCATTAGGGGTAAAGGGAAGGATTATTGCTTCCGTAAAGGCGACTACGATGGACTGAGACAGTATTTAAATTCTATACAGTGGGACCAACTGATGATGTTACCAACAGCAAATTCAAAATGGGAAGCATTCAAAGAACTTATCTTGGAAGCTTCTAGGCTTTACATACCAACTAAGAAATATTGTTCAAGGTTTAGGCCAAAATGGATGTCAGATGAACTAACGAGGCATATGGCAGAGAAGAAAAATGCATGGGATACATACAAATTAACACATGACACAGAAGCCTATGATAGATACAAGTTGATATGCAACCAAGTTACAAAGGAGGTTCGGCAGGCGAAGGCAGATTAGGAGAAATCCTTGGCAAGGGATGCAAAGAAAAACAGCAAAGAGTTCTTTACTTATGTAAACTCTAGAAGGAAGGGGATGAATCAGATTGGTCCACTTGATATTGATGGGTCAAGTGTTGATGATCCTGCTCAGGTAGCCAACAAACTAAATGAATATTTTGCATCGACATTCACACATGAGGAGTTATTCAGCGAGGGGAATGCCAGAGGTGTATTCAACTCTAGCAGTAAGCTACAGAATCTTGAAATAACTGGGAATAAAGTGGAGGAGAAACTGTTGAAGATAAACACAAGAAAGGCACCCGGGGTGGATGGGATCTATCCAGTTATATTAAAGGAGGCAGCAAAGGAAGTAAGCAAACCCTTAGCCATAATTATGAGAGCTTCCTTGGACTCAGGGGAGGTACCCATAGTCTGGAAATGTGCAAATATGACCCCAATTCACAAAGGAGGATCAAAGGCTGACACAAGTAATTATAGACCTGTGAGCTTAACTTCTGTTCCAGGAAAATTAATGGAGGCACTGGTTAAAGAAGCACTGCAGGATCATTTAGACAAGACTTCAGTTATAGCTCAGACACAGCATGGTTTTGTTAAGGGGAAGTCTTGCCTGACCAACTTGATTGGATACTATGATGCAGTCACAAAAGAACTGGATGCAGGGAATAACTTTGATATTATATACTTGGATCTTAGAAAGGCTTTTGATACTGTTGCACATCGAAGACTGCTACACAAATTGGAGCAGTGTGACATTGGAGGCAAATTGCTGCTATGGATAAAGGGGTGGTTGAGGGGGAGAAGACAGAGTGGTAATCAATGGACACTGCTCATCGTGGACTGATGTTATTAGTGGAGTCCCTCAGGGCTCAGTGTTGGGTCCATTATTGTTTTCTGTATTTATAAATGATATTGATGATGGTATATCTGGCTTAATGTCCAAGTTTGCAGACGATACAAAGGTTGGCAGGGTTGTCAAGGACACTACAGACACTATGCTGCTGCAACAGGATCTGGAAAGGTTGAGCAGATGGGCTGAGAGGTGGCAAATGAAGTTTAACATTGACAAATGTAAAGTACTACACATGGGAAACAGCAACCCCAGAGCAACGTATCAACTCTGTGGTACTACACTGACAGTGGTAGAGAATGAAAGGGACTTAGGGGTGGTTGTGCAGGCAGATATGAAGTTCTCTGAGCAGTGCAGACAGGCTGCGAGAGTAGCTCATGGAGTATTGTCAATGATATACAGGAATTTTTCCAGCAGGGATAAGGAGGTGATTATTCCATTGTATAAGTCGATGGTCAGGCCACATCTAGAGTACTGTATACAGGTCTGGAGGCCTCATTTCAAGAAGGATGTAGAGCTGCTGGAACGAGTACAGAGAAGGGCAACAAGATTAATGAATGGAACAAACGGGTGCTCTTAGGAAGAAAGGCTTAAGTTTTGCAAATTACAGTGTCTGGAGACTAGGCACCAGCGAGGTGATCTGATAGAGGTGTATAAAGCCTTGAATGGTTTAAGCATGCTCAATGCTGATGGGATTCTTCCTCTAGCTCAGAAAAATCACCTGAGAGGGCATAAATTCAAATTGAGGAAAGACAGATGTAGGATAGACGTGCGGAAATTTGCCTTTAGCCAGCGGGTGGTTGGTTGGTGGAACAGACTTCCATCCCTTGTGGTGGAGGTTGATAGCCTAAATAAGTTTAAGGCTCAGCTGGACAGGTATTTTGAACGAACAGAGGGGTGAAGCGGAAGTGGGTTTTTTTTTTTTGGCTGATGCTGCATAAGCTTGCTTTCTTGCATCAAATGCCTCTACTAATGCTAATGCTAATAAATACGATAAATTACCACCAGCCTCAATGAATGGAATTAAAAAATATGGTTCTGAATTCTTATAAAACTAAGAACTCATTCAACATTTCAAAAATTCATTGGTTTTGGGTGCACGATATTCATTGACTCTAGACTAATATAAGTCTATACAAAATAAAAGGCATATGAATATAAATGTGCATTCAAAAGACAATCATTGGTTGTTAGGTCTTATTGAGATTAATGGTTCACTTGATAGCAGAAGAACTGAGAAAATTGTGAGTGGACACTTGAAGGAATTTGGTTTGAACTTGGATGAGGATATTGTTGCCTGCACCACCGATGGAGCAGCAATGATGATTAAGTTTGGCAAGCAAATTACACCTAATCATCAATGTATAGCCCATTGTATACATCTATCAGTTATAGATGTACTTTATGAAAAAGCAATCAATTATGGTGCCACAGTCTGAGTCTCCCAAAGACAACAAAGAAAATGAAAATAATGAAGAAAGTAGTGATGATGAAGTTGAAGAAAGACAGCAAGGCATGCTTTATCAAACCAACTTTACCAATGAGCTCATTTATTTCTTCAATCCAGTGGCCAATATTGCACAAACTATTAACAGTCAGAAAAATTTGCAAGCTTTTTTGAAAATTGCCTACCAAAAATGACATTACAAAATTTTGTTAAAGCAAAATTTAATGTGAAAGAATATAAACTTATATTAGATTGCAAGACTAGATGGGATAGCACATTCTATATGGTTGAGAGATTTTTGAAATTGAAAAATTGCATTCCAAATGCTCTATGTGCAGTACTGTCAACTGAAGCTGTCTCTGACGATGACTGGAAAACACTTGAATTGCTATGTGAAACTTTGCGACCAGTTGAAACGATTCTGAAGGCTATAACCCCAGAAGATAGACTTACTTAAAGCAGTCTTCAATAGAATTTCTGCTTGCTAAGCTTGATACAGCAGAAAACCCATTTGCTTTAAAGTTTCACCAAAGCCTTTTGCAGCATTACAATGCAAGACGAAATTGCTGAACTGTGGGTTTGAGTTATCTACACAACCCCAAAAAGTTTAGGAAAGAAGATTCAGGTTCAAGAACTTTTGATTTTCCAAGTAAGTAAGTTTTGAAAAAGCATGCAGAAGTGATTTATCAGAGATTATTTGCAAAACATTCTGAAGGAGTCTTAGCATTGAATGAAGAAACTGAAAATAAATTAACTGTTCTTTTGGAAGAAAACAAAGACTTGTCCAGTTCCGACGTTGGAGATACTCGTGCGAGACTATGATAGTGTAATAAAGAGTAACTGAAGAGCCTTCAAAATATCAGAGTGAATTGGAAATCAGCAAAGAATTTAAATTTGGAGGCAACTAGCAGTGGAAGTGAAAAGCTGGAGAAAGTTTATAGAGCACTGCTGACAATTAAACCAACAAGTGTCCAATCTGAGAGTTTTCGATCACTGGTCTCTTTAACACAAAAATAAGGTCAAGTCGATCAGGAAAAATGCTTAATATACTGTTTTTTAAAGAATTATTTTCAGAAAAAAGCTGAGCAATAAATAGTAAAGTAACTTCCCCAAGCTGTTTTTTTTCACATTATTTTTATTTATTATTATAAGGCTTATTATTTTTTTGTTTACTATACAAAAGTGGTCCTTGAGGTTGTCACAGACATTCTCTCAGATATGCCAGACAAGCTGTACTTGCTACCTGGGAGTCTAAAACGCTGATGGAACTGATATTGGGTGACACTCAAGTCAAGTGGACCCATCCTGGGGTGGATGGGATCTCCTGGGGTGGATGGGATCTCCTGGGGTGGATGGGATCTATCCAGTTATATTAAAGGAGGCAGCAAAGGAAGTAAGCAAACCCCTAGCCATAATTATGAGAGCTTCTTTGGACTCAGGGGAGGTACCCATAGACTGGAGATGTGCAAATGTAACCCCAATTCACAAAGGAGGATCAAAGGCTGACACAAGTAATTATAGACCTGTTAGTTTAACTTCTGTTCCGGGTAAATTAATGGAGGCACTGGTTAAAGAAGCACTGCAGGATCATCTAGACAAGAATTCAGTTATAGCTCAGACGCAGCATGGTTTTGTTAAGGGCAGGTCTTGCCTGACCAATTTGATTGGATACTATGATGTAGTCACAAAAGAACTGGATGCAGGGAATAACTTTGATATTATATATTTGGATCTTAGAAAGGCTTTTGATACTGTTGCACATGGAAGACTGCTGCACAAATTGGAGCAGTGTGGCATTGGAGGCAAATTGCTGCTATGGATAAGGGGATGGTTGAGTGGCAGAAGACAGAGAGTGGTAATCAATGGACACTGCTCAACGTGGACTAATGTTATTAGTGGAGTCCCTCAGGGTTCAGTGTTGGGTCCGTTGTTGTTTTCGGTGTTTATGAATGATATTGATGATGGGATATCAAGTTTAATGTCCAAGTTTGCAGATGATACAAAGGTTGGCAGGGTTGTTAAGGACACTACTGACGCTATGCTGCTGCAACAGGATCTGGAAAGGTTGAACAGATGGGCTGAGAGGTGGCAAATGAAGTTTAACATTGACAAATGTAAAGTACTACATATGGGAAACAGTAACCCCAGAGCAACGTATCAACTCTGCGGTACTATACTGACAGTGGTGGAGAATGAAAAGGACCTGGGGGTAATTGTGCAGGCAGATATGAAGTTCTCTGAGCAGTGCAGACGAGCTGCAAGAGTAGCTCATGGTGTCTTGTCAATGATATACAGGAATTTTTCTAGCAGGGATAAGGAGGTGATTATTCCCTTGTATAAGGCAATGGTTAGGCTACATCTTGAGTACTGTATACAGGTCTGGAGGCCTCATTTCAAGAAGGATGTAGAGCTGCTGGAACGGGTACAGAGAAGGGCAACAAGATTAGTGAATGGAACAAAGGGTTACTCTTACGAAGAAAGGCTTAAGTTTTGCAAATTACAGAGTCTGGAGACTAGGCACCGGCGAGGTGATCTGATAGAGGTGTATAAGGCTTTGAATGGGTTGAGCATGCTCAATGCCAATGGGATTCTTCATCTTGCTGAGAATAATCACCTCAGAGGGCATAAATTCAAATTGAGGAAGGACGGATGTCGGATAGATGTGCGGAAATTTGCCTTTGGCCAGCGGGTGGTTGGTTGGTGGAACCGACTTCCATCACTTGTTGTTGAAGTTGATAGCCTAAACAAATTTAAAGCTCAACTGGACAGGTATTTCGAACGAACGGAGGGGTGAAATGGGAGTGGTGTGTGTTTTTTTTTTTTTTTTGGCTGATGCTGAATAAGCTTGCTTTCTTGCATCATATGCCTCTACTAATGCTAATGCTAATGCTAATTTTGGCAAAGTCCAGATGGTCTGTGACAGCCAAATTGTCTGCTTTCACCTTCATGATGGTGGGACTGTTAGTAATCCTGTGTATAACCTCCATGCACAAGTACATGGTGGGTGACCACCCAGGTGTGAACCAACGTAAGCAGGGGTTGAAGTGTGGCACCCACACCACATGGAGGAACGCCACCCTTCTATGTTACTAGGCAGTACTAGGTGTTGGATGATTCTCATCAACCGGTGAAATGCCACCACTTTGCTTATTGGAGGCTTGAAGTGGTGGAACCCATGTTTAGTCTCTAGAGCTAAGTTCTGGTCAACCCTTCCCTATCTCTTCCATCATGCAGTATGATTGATGACATTTGAGGTTATGATGAACATTGTGGCGAGATCCAATATTCCATATATTTCTAGGGTACAGCTCTAAAACAGTGTTCGCAGGCCGGCCGCTAGTTAATACACCGGACCGAACCTATTGGTAACTCTGGGAGGCTTCCGGATCAGCTAGTGTATAATCTTGCTACCTCTACTCTGCCAGATAGTGACTGGAGGGAGTCAGAGTAGTGTGTATGTGGGGAGCATTGTCGAGGCCACGTTATGTCAAAGATCTGGGTATATTCTTACGACATGTATGCCATATCCAAAAATTTCATTACTTCATACAGCATGTCCCACTCACTTTTTCTAACTATTGAATACACCATGAATTGTCAAACTAATAGAGCAAGCTTATCTGCAAAAAGATTTAAACCTCCCAAGCACTTAATTCATTTCACAAATATACGTGGTCTCAATTCTAATCTCAATGATGTCCATTTCCACTTGCAGTCTGCCAAACCCCATGTACCTTTTCTGACAGAATCTCAGTTATCGGTTGAATGAACTACTGCTCATCTCAGATGCCCAAATTATTCGCTGTATGATTCCTTCTGCCTCAAAGGTGGGACTTGTGCACATGTCCATTCTGATATTCCCTGTCAGAGACTTGGCAATTTGGAATCTCCTCTCTTTGATTTTCTCTGGCTTAAAATCTCTCTACCTTATTGTGTCAAATTCATCTGTTGTCTCTACTGTTCTCCCAACTCCACTAATCACTTGGAGCTCTTTGACTTCCTCTCTTTGCAACTTGACTTTCTCCAATCCAACTTTCCTAACAGTGAGGTAATTTTCCTTGGTGATTTTAATGTTCACAACTCCAGCTGGCTTCCATTTTCCAGTCACACCGACCCAGCAGGTCGAGATGCTGAGGCTTTTGCAATTACTAATGACCTAGCACAAATTGTTCATTTACCTACAAGAATACTGGTCAATCCTAATCATACAGCCAATACGCTTGATCTTTTTCTCACAAACAACCCTTCTAAGTTCATTGTTGAAATGAGGTCCTTTAGGCACTTCAGATCACAACTTGGTGATTCTCTTCTCCAATGGAACCTTTATCTCAAGGCTATTCCCAACCTCGTGTTTGGCATTACAAGAATGCAAAATGGGATGACCTGCGAGACTTCTTTTCCTTGGTCGGATTACTGTTTCAAAACTTCTGATGTCAACGTTTCCTCAGATCGTGTTGGTGAAACTATTCTTGCAGGAATGGAATCCTTTATCCCACACTCCACTTTAAAATCTCGTCCTTTATCTAAACCTTGGTTTTTCCAATAAATGTGCTAAGGCTGTTCAAGAGAAGAATGTTGCATATCGTAATTGGCTTGTTTCTAATTCTTCAGTTTCATTTTCTGCCTACACCAAAGCTCGCAACAATTGTAAAGTAGTTATTAATCAGACCAAACTAGATTTTGAACAGGCTAAGAGTAGAAAACTTGCTTCTTGCCCTAATGGTAGCCGAGCATTCTGGTCTCTTGCCAAAGCTATTGGCTGCAACTTTTGCCCATCTCTGCTCCCACCTCTGTCCAAACCAGATGGTTCTGTTGTCACTTCAGCCAAAGATAAAGCTGACCTGCTAGCATCCCATTTTCTTCTAGCTCATGTATTAATGATCTTGGAAAAACACCTTAGATACAACTTACAGTAAGGCACATCTTGACTGATTGTCCATCCTATTCAGCTGTTTGTACCATCTCCTTCCAATCATTAGCAAACTTGCAAGCTCTAACTCTTTCATATACTTGGTGACAAAGAAAACCCAAACGAGCTCTTTATATTAAAATATATTAAATCTCTATATATTAAAAACTTGGAATAATAAATACACTTTGATATATCCATTAAAATAAATATTGACTCTGACAGACACATTGGTCATAGTTGCCCTTGTGTCGTGAAATTTGCATAACAACAACAGCATTGATTCTGGTCCCACTCAAATGCAGCTTGCTCTATACTTCTAAGTGGCAGGCTTATTTATCCTCACTGGAAGTATGTTCACATCAGACCTTAGGGATCATATATGGTTTGTATTTGTGATTGCATAACTTTATTTGTACTGAACTTTTCAATTAACAAAAAAAATAAAAGCCTATGTTGACTACCTTGACTTTTGTGTTGTTTACTCTTATGTTATTTTCCCTTATATTTTATAATTTGCTGACTAAAATATTAGATAAGGAAGATTTTATATATAAACAGAAAATTAAAATGGTTTAAGGGCAGTACAGGAACCAGTTCCAAAATGATTTTTAATTTTAGGAAATTTGGATTTTCTCCAATTTAGACAGGATCTTTTTTGTTATAATTGACAGATGACTCTTCCTACTGATGTATAGTGACACTATACTAGGTTGTTTCTGGTGATGCTGTAGTAGTGTACAGTAAGAGCACTTAGTCAAGTCTTACCTTGCATGATCATGATACTTTTTCAGAATTTTCTCTTAACAGTGGATCAGAAATTTGTATTTTCTTTGCCCTTGCTTCACAAAACCACTTGTAAATTTCTTCAAGGGATGCATGCTTTTTCTTTTTCATTTCTGTGGGTCACTTCCTTATGCTGCTACAGATTCTGTTACTGCTTGATATGCACTTATGAGGCAAAACATTGACCACCTACCTAACAGTGTGTTGGACTTCCTTTCACCTTGATAACCACTTGCACTTTGCATGTCATTGACTCCAAGTGTCTTAAGGTGGAGCAGCTCTATAGAGGGAAGTCCTGGATTTCGGAAAATGAATGAGGCGCTAGTGCAGACTGGCAAATGCTTTGTTCGACTTTTATCAATCTTATCAAATGTTTGATAAGATTGTTGGGGGAATTTGGCTGGCAGGGGAGCACAAAATGCTTGGACATGAACTTAGAATCATTCCTGCACAATGTTAGCCTTGTGACATAGGGCCTTGATATGGTGTCAAGATAGCACATTCGCCATGTAAAGGAAAACTGTCTTAAACAGTATCAAAGTAGGATCTGGTGTTGAGGGCCTGTTCAATAGGGGATGAAGGGACCCAGTGATGTCCTGAAAACATTCCCCTTCCCCCAAACCATGATGTGCCACTGCTGATGGCCTGTTTTTACTCAACTGTCAGTCTGCTTACAGCTGTTCACCTGCTTTCCATCAAAAACACTCATTCATCAGCATGGTGGAAGTGGAACCTTGATTTCTGATCAGGCGACTTTTCCAGTTATCCAATGTGCCCGAGAACTATTCACCTCACTCTCAAACATCGGTATGTTTAGTGGTTGTCCCTTTTTAGACCATTCCTGTGCTGCAGTTGCTGAGATACTGGCCAAACCTTCCTGGCACTGCAAGTCATTCCCCCATTAAAATTCTCAGGTCCTTTCCCCATTGCATGGGCTTCAGGATGTATCCATTCATGGTGTAGCTATAATGTTTTGACTCATGAGTGTATGTGAATTGGATTAATAATAAATGCTGAATTCCTTGCCATTTCAGTTTTTCCTCTAATTCTTGTCCACTGCACACAATCTCCAGCTCTTTGGTATTAGTACATAATTTTCTTTTGATTGCCATTATTCACTCTTCAACACAAACAAAACCAATACATAAACACCTACTATTCATACAATAACGAATACTCTCATATTGTGTGATGGAAGTTGGTTATTTTACTCATTTACTTATTTTACTATGTTCTAGGATGTGTATGTACATAGGGATGGAGAGCAGTTGTTTATGGGAAACAGTTACTCTCCTCCTGTGACAATGTTTAAATTGTTTTTTCCCCACCCAATAACAATATGGTTTTGAAATAATTGATGCTAAATAGTCTTAAGGCCACAATTTTTATTTGAATTAAAAATTACTCATTGAAAAGGCCTCCGGAGTCAGGAACTCTAATTCATATGTAATGCTACTAAATAACACCGACTCAAATCTGTAAAACGTCTTTATTATGATAAAAAAAAGAATAAAAAATAAATAAAACACATGCGTACTGATTGTATAATTATATGTTAAAATATTAAAACAAAATAAATATTGTATAACAAGAATAAAATATATAAAATTAAAAGTTTAAAATCACTAGAACCACTAATACAGGAGCTTTCAGCAGCAGCGGCCACCTTCATCAGCTATAGTGGTTGCAGGATGACTGACAATCTATATGTAACAAGCATTTCAGCAGGTCTGTGACATGAACTATGGCGTCTGCACATGGTTCACTTTTCGTGCATTGGAAGCAGAAAATGGATGGGCCACTCTAAACCGTTCATTTCTTCGTAGGATAAGGACTTCAAAGAGTGGGTGGATGAATGCGACAGCCATTTCCATTCCAAAAGCCATGTGCCTTATCCACGATCACAGCTTATTTAGCAGTAATGCCATGCTCAGTTTCCTAGGCATGTTCCGCTACAGCTGAACCTCCGTAATTTGCAGTCTTAATGGCTCTATTGTGTTCCCCCAGGCGATCCCACAGTCTGCATTTCATTTCCCCCACAATCAGGACACTCAATTTCATATATGACCCCACTAGTGTCATTACCCACAATAGGATCTTTAGTTGCGGACACTACTGTGTGCAGCCTCCGACCTGGCAGCTGTAGACAGCATATCTTACACGAATGTAAGATACAGGAAATGGGTTCCAAAATGCCTGGATTGTGTGCGGAATGCTTTGAGTAGAGATGGTACTTTGAAAGATAGGACAGCCGTAAGTGGTGAAGATATTTGTGAAGGTGTTGGCTTATGTTTATGTGGTACCACTATGTTATTCAAAATGTTATGTACCAGCAAGTTTGTGGAGTGGCCATGGGTTCACCTATTAGTGCAATTATAGCCAACTTAGCCATGGAAGAATTTGAAGATACGATGTTGGGAGCTCAGTTGTCCCCTATTACGTGCATGGAAGAGATATGTTGATCACACGTTTACGGTGATACAAAGAGGACACTAAATAGAAATACTTGAGTGGTTGAATAGTGGTTTGCCTTATATTTGGTTTACTTTGGAGGTTGAGCAGAGGGGGGACCCTTCTGTTCCTAGACTGTATGTAAGAGAAGGCTGACACTTAAACTAAGGTTTACAGAAAACCTGTGTCCAGGCCAGTACATGCACTTCAAAACAGCTCTGGCCAGTTGCCACAAAAGTAGTGTGGTTAAGGCCTTATTGAAAAGTGTGGGGTCCCACTGCTCCTCGTCTGAAGAGAGGTGAGGAGATTAAATGTGTTACAGCAGACCTAGTAACGTGCAGTTACCCCCAGAGCATCATTGAGAGGCGTTTATGAGGTATGAACAACAGTCTTAGGGATGCTTTTACACCTGTTTCCACCGCATACATCCCCTACTGTCCGGGCATTTTGGAACCCATTTCCTGTATCTTACGTTCATGTTAGATCCTTTGTGTGCAGCTGCCAGGTCAGAGACTGCACACAGTAGTGTCTGCAACTAAAGATCCTGTTGTGGGTAATGACACTAGTAGGGTCATAACATTGACCACTGCTCCTGATTAATGAAATTGAGTGTCCTGATTGTGGGGGAAATGAAACGCAGACTGTGGGATCACCTGGGGAACACGATAGAGCCCTTAAGACTGCAAATTATGGAGGTTCAGATGTAGCGGAACATCCTGGGAAACTGGGCATGGCATTACTGCTAAAGAAGCCATGATCATGGATATGGCACATGGCTTTTGTAACCGGAAATGGCTGGAGAGTTTAAGAATATGTTCATCTGAGTGCTGCAGTCTTAATAGGGATAAGGACTGTCACATTCATCCACCCACTTTGAAGCCCTTATCCTATGAAGAGACGAATAGTTTAGAGTAGCCCATCCATTTTTCGGTTCCAATGCACGAGAAGTGAACTGTGCGCTGACGCCATAGTTAGTCTGACCTACTGATGTTTGTTATTTGGTTTTTAGGAGCATTAGCAACTAAGGCCATATTGCTCCCAGACCTACTGAGATGCATGGTACATATAAATTGTTGGTCAGCCTGCAACCACTATAGCTGATGAAGGTGGCCACTGCTGCTGAAAGCTCCTGTATTAGTGGTTCTAGTGATTTTAAACAACTTTTATTGCCTTTAATTTTATTCTTGTTATACAACATTGATTTTAATATTTTAACCTATAGTTATACAATCAGTACACATGTTTTATTTTATCAGAAAGACATTTTACAGATTTGAGTCAGTGTTATTTAGTAGCATTACAGATGAATTAAAAATTAGCAATTTTCAAAATAACTATTTTGATTAACTGATTTTGATTCAGTGCTGCTCTCAATTACTTAGTACTCTTTGCTTAAGATTCCTCTAAGTTGGGAATTCTAATGAGTAAAGAATGCGTTCAGAAAGATTTTTCCTTTGGATTACTTACCCAGTGTTTTGAAGGGAGACTGCTAAAAGGATGTACAATTTCTCGTATTTGAATTGGACCTGAGTAACACTATGGCAGTATCAGTAGTTTTATCACTTCCCTTTTTTCCAGTGTTATAGGCTTGATGTAGCAGAGTGGTCAGGAGGGAGTGCAGTAGCATGTGCTCTTTGAGTGGACCAGAGTTCAAGCCAATACTGCTAAATACGATTAACATTTGTATTGATGGTTTATTGTGAACTCCACTGACCTGGTGGTTGCGCTGCAGTATAAACAAGAACATTTATTATTTTTTTTTTCTGTCTCATGGAAAGCTTCAGGAGTTCTGCTGGCTTTGTCCTTTTACACTGTTCCTTGCAAACAAACTTTATATACTTGTGTATAGAGGCTCCTTAATATTAAAATGGCTGATTATTAATTATCAAGAAAACAAATACAGCAAATTCTGAGATGCAGTTAATATTATATACTGAATTGAAAAGACTTGGGCCATACACATTATCCACCAAAACAAATGTAGTTACTTTGTTCAAATATTTTCCACAATATGAACAAAAAAATTTCTTTTGTATGAGTGGTATTAAAGGCTCTAATTTTTTTTGTAACCAGGCAGTGGGTCAAAACATTTTTCAGCTTTAAAAAAAAAACAATCCATCATTGTAATTCAAAAAGCATGATAAAATTAAGATAAATTATGCTTTAACACCATTCTTTCAATACCACTACTCCTGATAATTTCACATCACACTTGTAAGAACATGAAACATCATGCATGTGTACACCAGTGTCATCATGCCACACAAAAATTAACCAAGAGATGTTAAGAGGAACTTGAAACCTGGAAACATTACAAAAAAAAAAAAAAACCTCCTTCAGTCAGTGAAGCAATTTCTTGCATGAGTTAGTTTCTCTATGGGAAGTATATTTTTCTTTTCTTAATCTTTTATAGCCCAATTTTTTTTTTTTTATTACCTGTATTGTGCCAGTAATGTGTCAAAATAGAATTTTAATAGCAGTATTGCAATTGTAAGCTGAGAATAGTGTTTGGGGGAGTAAAATTTTAAGATTATCCAACTGTTGGATAATCTTAAAAATTGCTTGCTGCCAACTAACTTAATTTATTATTAATACTTTACTGCTCCTACATTAATATCTATATGAATTTTTATGAACTATTTAAACTGTTCATTTATTTCAGTAACAAATCCTTGTTGGTTTAGTCACTGCACCCACCTTTGTGTTCTTGCTCCAAATGGTAAACATCGTTGTCTCTGTCCAAAAGGCTTTTTATTGGAGAAAGATAAATGTGTAGGTAAGTTGCTTATAAATTAATCTAATTTGCCATGTCATGTTTTTTATTGTTTTCCAGCTTAAATTCTTTCCCTCTCATATTTTAAGTTTTCCAGTTAGGCAGTATGACACTGGTAGTGGAGAACGAAAAAAACCTTGGGGTAATTATCACATAGGACAGCTCATGCAGTGTTTTGTCAATGATATACAGGAATTTTGCCATCAGCAAGGATAAGGAAGTGATTATACCTGCTTTGTTTTTTTTTCTGCTGGCAAAATTCCTCTGTCACTGAGGCTTACAGACCAGTATGCATTAGCCAAGACATGGCTTAACCATTACATAAAGCAATGGTTATGCCATATTTTGAGTAATGCATGTATAGCTAAATGCCTTCTTTTAGTAAAGATGAGGATCTGTTGGAATATATGCAGAAAAAAGCAAACAGAGTATTAGGGTGATGGAAGTGTACTCTTATCATGAAAGGCTCTAGTTCTGCAAATTGCATTGTCTGGAGACTAGGCACTTGTGAGATCTGATTAGGGTGTTTGTTTTGAATATATTGAATAAGTTAATGTGGATGGTATCCTTCCTCTTATTCGTGCACACACACACACACACACAGGGGACATAATTAAATTGAAGAATTATATGTGAGGGCACTTCAAGGTAAATTAGGAATTTGTCTCGAGGAAAAATTATTCTTGCCTAGACAAATTCTTAGAGGGTATGGACAGGTAATGTGGGAATTTTTTTTTTTTTCTGATGCTGTATAAACTGGCTTTCTCTATAAATGTTGGAAACCATAATGCACATACATAACAGTATCAGTTATGTAAATGAATCAATTCCTGACTTTTATACAAGGGCACATGAAGAAATACTATTCTCCTACATGCTTTATATAATTGTTGGGAACTGATTCACCTAAGAATATCATTGGGTGATGAAAAATAGCAGCTTTAAATATTGAAATAAAAATATAAATTTTAAAGTTTTTTGGTTTCCAATATGGATCTGGCCATAGAAAAGCTGCACATTAAAACAAATTGGATGATCCAGCGAGAGTTTAGACATTAATTTTGGAGGAGGAGGGGGGGAAGAGCTAGGAAACTGACCCTACATTCATTTTTTAGGTTTGTTATAATGAAGTCTAACAAAAATATCAAAAATTGTTCATTTTCAGTTGTACATATCTGTTAATATAACTTGAGCATTGTCTAAGAATAATATATGATTTACATTTTCCTTAATTTATAAGGAATCCTTGAGAAAACAATAAAAATATAATTAATATCACATAAATTAAAACTACAGTATTAATATTAAATGAAACATGAAACCAATTAACTCTTTAATAAATTAATCTAATTTAAAGAGAATCCAATTCCATTTTCATCGTTTTATATGTATTCTTAAATACAGAACAAACACTTGCACTTTGCTTTGTGATCAGCAGCTCTTCAGCTTTGCATTTTAATATTAAAATTAATAATATTATTAATATTAATATCATCATCTTAAACTCCATTTCAGCAACAAAATCTATATGCTTCTTCAAAGTCCAATTCCTTCTACATCCCATACTATCATATTGATTTGCTAGACCATGTTTTTCTGTATTCTCACCAAAAACATTTTTTGAGGCTGTTATTTGATTTGATATTGTCCCAAGAAATTTCAACATTATGAAATGCACCCAAGACATTTTAAAGCAAGCTTTATATGTCCTCTTGAGTCCTTGATCCATTGCTGCACAAAACTAATGGTATCAGGAGTGCTCTTCAGTAGTGTCTCAGCAGAGTGCACTGTACAACAAGCTACAATTATCAAAATGCTAATTCTTTTTTCTGAAGCTTTATGTCCACTCATTAATGACGAAGACTAAAAAATTTTGAATGCAAGCTAAACACTTATGGCCTCATAATTGTATAGAAAATGATTAACTATTTTAAAACATCTTTACTTGGAAAGTTTCCCAATCGCAAGAAGGTGCAGTTTTGTAATGACAACTCTTTTGTGGCATAATAGAATAGTAATGCTTTCTTCTTAACTGCATTTTCCACCAATGCAAGACTTTGAACAGCAAGTTCAAGGACTAATTAAACTTGTTTTTTAAAGGAATAAATTAAATTGATTAGTATTGGGTGAAGGTTTATATTAACCAAACAAAGGGAAAAAAATTTCTGAAGCGATAAAAATCAACTTTGATATATATTATATTAACTGAATTTTGTATTAAACAAATATGTAGAAGAGCTCCTTTAAGTGGGGAGAACAGTATGTATAAACCAAGATTGATAGTTCATACAACGTGAGGCTACTGTACATTATTTGCGAACAATAGCATAACATGTATTGATAAAAAAGTGTGAAAATGTGGCAAGCATTGACAATTTATAGTCTTATGGAATTTGTCTGACTGTTATATGAAAATGTTCATGTTATGGCACAATTTTACTGTGCACTTTTTTCGCAATGTGTTTGTATATTATAGCAGGATTAGCTGTGCGTGTGTGCATGTGCACACCCATATTTTTTGCACTGGGGTCCTTGAGAAGTATATGCATATGTATACTTTTGCAAAGTTTTTCAGGCAACACTTCAAAACACATTACAGATCTGGTGATCTTATCTATTTCTAAGTAATTGTAGACAGTTCGTTAGGTGGAAATGCTAAAATATAATTGGCCCCTCTTACAGGTGCACCTAGAAATAAAGTATGCTGCAGCAATTTTTTCAAATTTAAATAAAATCTGAGTAACTTATATCTTGCTAATTGAATACAATTAATGTATTCAATTTGTCTCATTAATTGTTTTGTTATTGAAGAAGTTTGGCCATAAAAAAAATAAAAAAACAAGCATTTTCTTAAGTCTATTCATGTATACTAATTATCTCTTGTTGAGAAACAAGAATTTAAACATTAGCAGCATCTTTCCTGTCCTATTACCAAAACGTCCTACTGTGGCATTTGATCCAGGTATCTCCCAATGGAAACATTCACTTGCTTCAGACGCTGTTTACATCTCTCAGTGGTGACCATGTAGTGCATGGTCACCACTGAGAGATGTAAACAACATGGTTTATTTTATTTTATTTTAGTTTCTTTCAAATTTTACTCCTAGACAAAGATGCAGGTTTTTTTAACACAAGAAAAACGTGTGTAAAGCATAAATCAGAATTGTGGCTGAGGGAGTTTTTTTTCTTTAAAAATTAAAGATGTGTTTAATATAAAAAAAAAAAAATTATTCACAATTGTGCTCATAATGGATTGAAAATTCATTGTGAAGAGAGATGTAATCGTTGTGAAGAGAGATGTAAACAACATGGTTTATTTGATTTAGTTTCTTTCATATTTTACTCCTGGACAATAAAGAAATTGTGAAGGTAGCCACAATATGAGATAAAATCTAAACAATGCTATTACACTATGTATGTAAAACTTAAGGGTAAACTATGGTGTATTTATTCTGATATTATATAGTTAATTTTAACCCATAAAATTATGCCTTGAACATTTAGTCTTCAAAATATCATTAACTTTGCCGTTTGGCATCTATCATATTGTGGAATTAACTTTGCAACTCTGATGGAATGTTTGTATTATTTGACATTGCTGGACAGTGCAGTTTAGTCAGTTTGGTGTGACATAAGCATTGGGAGATCAAAATTGAGAGTAGGAGTGTGCTATAGGCCTAATGACTCTGAGTATAATAAGAAACTGTACAGGGAAATAGTGGGCCAGTAAATCAGAGTCTTATAATGGGGGATTTTAATTTCCCAGATATTGACTGGAATTTGGGGGCTGGTCACTCACACACTAGCAAGGCTTTTGTGGATTTATTGGATGATTATTTTCTACATCAGCATGTTCAGGAGGCAACTAGAGGGAGTAATACTCTTGATTTGATTATCAGTAGTGATTCTTCATGCATTAAGAATCTGCAGGTAAATATGAACCACTAGGTGGCAGTGATCACAGTGTGCTGAAGTGGGATTTACTCAAAGAGGTAACTACCATCATGGGTAAAGGGAAGGGTTTTTGCTCTCATAAAGGTGACTACAGAGGTCTGAGACAGTATTCAAATCCTATACAGTGGGACCAACTGATAATTTACCAACAGCAAATTCAAAATGGGAAGATGGGATACATACAAATTAACATGTGACACAGAAGCCTATGATAGATAAAAGTTGATCTGTAACCAAGTAACAAAGGAGGTTAGGCAGGCGAAGGCAGATTACAAGAAATCTTTGGCAAGGGATGCAAAGAAAAACAGCAAAGAGGTCTTTACTTATGTAAACTCTAGAAGGAAGGGGATGAATCAGATTGGCCCACTTGATATCGATGTTGATGATCCTGCTCAGGTAGCTAACAAACTGAATGAATATTTTGCATTGACATTCACACATGAGGAGTTATTCAGTGAGGGGAATGCCAGAGGTGTATTCAACTTTGGCAGTAAGCTAGAGAATCTTGTAATAACTGAAAGTAAAGTGGAGGAGAAATTGTTTAAGATGAATACAAGAAAGGCATCTGGGGTGGATGGGATCTATCCAGTTATATTAAAGGAGGCAGCAAAGGAAGAAGCAAACCCTTAGCCATAATTATGAGAGCTTCCTTGGACTCAGGGGAAGTACCCATGGACTGGAGATGTGCAAAAGTGACCCCAAGTCACAAAGGAGGATTAAACGGCAACACAAGTAATTATAGACCTGTTAGTTTAACTTCTGTTCCTGGAAAATTAATGGAGGCACTGGTTACAGAAGCACTGCAGGATCATCTACACAAGACTTCAGTTATAGCTCAGACACAGCATGGTTTTGTTAAGGGGAAGTCTTGCCTGACCAATTTTATTGGATACTATGATGCAGTCACGAAAGAACTGGATGCAGGGAATAGCTTTGATATTATATACTTGGATCTTAGAAAGGCTTTTGATACTATTGCACATGGAAGACTGCTGCACAAATTGGAGCAGTGTGGCATTGGAGGCAAATTGCTGCTATGGATAAAGGGGTGGTTTAGGGGGAGAAGACAGAATGGTAATCAATGGACACTGCTCATTGTGGACTAATGTTATTAGTGGAGTCCCTCAGGGTTCAGTATTGGGTCCATTGTTTTCTGTATTTATAAATGATATTGATGATGGTATATCAAGCTTAATGTCCAAGTTTGCAGATGATACAAAGATTGACAGAGTTGTCAAGGACACTACTGACACTATATGCTGCTGCAACAGGATCTGGAAAGGTTGAGCAGATGGGCTGAGAGGTGGCAAATGAAGTTTAACATTGACAAATGTAAAGTACTACATATGGGGAAACAGCAACCCCAGAGCAAAGTATCAAATCTGTGGTACTACACTGACAGTGGTAGAGACTGAAAGGGACCTGGGGGTGGTTGTGCAGGCAGATATGAAGTTTTCTGAGCAGTGCAGACGGGTTGCAAGAGTAGCTCATGGTGTATTGTCGATGATATATAGGAATTTTTCTAGCAGGGATAAAGAGGTGATTATTCCCTTGTATAAGGCAATGGTCAGGCCACACCTAGAGTACAGGTCTGGAGGCCTCATTTCAAGAAGGATGTAGAGATGCTGGAACGAGTATAGAGAAGGGCAACAAGATTAGTGAATGGAACAAAGGGGTGCTCTTACGAAGAAAGGCTTAAGTTTTGCCAATTACGGTGTCTGGGACTAGGCACCAGCAAGGTGATCTGATAGAGGTGTATAAAGCTTTGAATGGTTTGAGCATGCTCAATGCTGATGGGATTCTTCCTCTTGCTCAGAATAATCACCTGAGAGGGCATAAATTCAAATTGAGAAAAGACAGATGTAGGATAGACGTGAGGAAATTTGCCTTTAGCCAGCATGTGGTTGGTTGGTGGAATAGACTTCCATCCCTTGTCATGGAAGTTGATAGCCTAAATAAATTTAAGGCTCAGCTGGACAGGTATTTCGAACAAACAGAGGGGTGAAGTGGAAGTGGTTATTTATTTATTTATTTAGTTTTTTATTTTTATTATTTTATTTTGGCTGATGCTGCATAAGCTTGCTTTCTTGCATCAAATGCCTCTGCTAATGCTAATTACCAGGGTACCTGCCTGTTCACTGACGAGTGAGTCAAGCTCTGAAATATGTCTGAGTGGTGGTGCCTGCTGAGAATAAATACTGGTCTCCTCTGTTAGAGGAGCATTATTTATTTGAAGTAGTGCAATACTTGGTATCTTGTTGTGAATGTAGCCACAATATGAGAAAATTTAAACAATTCCATTACACTATGTATGTAGTTAAACTATGGTGTATTTACACCAATATTATATAGTATAGTATTATATCAAAAACAGTAATGATATTCTTACAAATCTAATGTTTTTCAAATTCTATTTTTTTTTACATTTCTGTTTTTTAATTCTTTAATTTTTTAATTCTGATTTGGTTATTGAAATAGCTTCTCTCTAATACCTAGTTAAGATAAGAGCAGATTAATATTTAAAGCATATGTTTACAAAGTTTTCATTTTTATGAATATCTGGAATTTTATTTCAAATTATGAAACAGACCAATTAACAACAGAACTCACTTCAAGACTAAGACATTCAAAAATCTCACTCCAGAAAAAGTGTGGCTATCACAGTAATGGAAAATATTGGTATTAAACCATTTATTCCTGAAGGCAGATTGTTTTTGAAATTAATTTCAAAATTTATGGAAAATCATATATTAAAAACATTTGTTTTGCACCTGCTACACATCTAAATAGTAAATCACACAACATTTTCAGGTTGCTGTTATAATGTTTTAACTTTGTAAAATCTGCCAAATCAATTGTCAAATATCAATTATAGAAAACTTACATGTGAAAATTGGAAGCCAAAGCCAAGTACGTTTTGAAAAGGCTAGTGAAAGTATTTTTATTTATAGCTGACAAGAAGTTCTCTCGGATATTCATTTCTGATAAAGGAACAGTCTTTCAGATCTATCCTGGCACAGTTGGACAAGATGTTGTTACCATCCTTCCTATTACACAGTTATCACAAATTGGTGATATTGCTTTTGATTGGAAATCGGAAATACTTTATATTAGTGATATTGCAGAAGATGGTATATTTGCTTTTCATATGGATGCTGGGACACTCATGTAAGTAATGTAGCTCTCACAAGTAGCCCTGAAGGTTCATAATAGACAATAGGGTATCTATAAATTATTCACTTGATTATGAAATTTCAAATTTAATAATCATGTGAATAATTTAATTTTAATATAGTTTCATTTTATTAAAATTTTATTGTAAGTAATAGATATTTTACAATGATTTGCTGCAGTCATCAAAGCAACTTAATGAGTTTTTTCTCATGTGGTTGGAGGCTTTATTCCTAGAAGGTATTGTGACAGTACAGCATTAAAATGACACAATTGCAGGAGAAAGCAATGTGCATGTTGTGGTTGTTCAAGTCTTCAGTGACTGTAAAGAGACATTTCAATGGGAATTCCAGAAAGTTCCACCTATGGAACAATCAGTGAGGTGATGGTTGAAACAGTTTCAAGAAACCAGCAGTGTGCAACGCTAGAAAGGAGCAGTTAGGCCTGCAGATAGTTTCAGAAACTCAGGAAGTGTTTACCCAAAGTTCTACAAAATTATTTATAGCTGCAAGCCTGCAGCAGCAAATACAAATATCATGAGCAACATTGCACGGGGGGGTTACAAAGTGCAAATCATCAAGAAAATTAAGCCTCACAATATTCCACAATGAGAGGAATTTGCTGTTCACATTCTCAACCATATAGACTAAGATGAACACTTTCTGGAAACTGTACTTTTCAGTGATGAAGTGGTATTCCACCTGTCTGGTAAAGTTAACTGACAGTTGTGGTTGGGGATCTGAAAATCCCCACTCACTTGGTGAACAAGAGTGTGATAGTCCCAAATTGTGATAAAAAAAATTAAGTTGCTTTATTAAGTGCAGCAAACAGTTTTACAATAACTATTACACTAAAATTTAATCACACTTCATAATGAGGTGAATAATTTATAGACACCCTGTATTTCTGAGATGAAAAAAAAAACTTGTATTAAGAGTTGGTTAAATTGCCACTTAAGAAATTTTCTTCTTGATGAATTTTTCACTTAAATTATGTGCCTAAAATCAGTGAATTTCCAAGAGCAGTTCTGCTGTGAATCAAGGTCTTATCATTTGCACTGCTTGCAATATATATGCAGAGCTGACTATAGTTAGACATAATGACTGTAAGAGAATCCGTTACTTACTCATTGCAAAGAGTGCAAGGAAATTAAGCAAACAAGTTTGAGTGCTTGAAGAAAAAGTTGATACCCTCAGATTTAAAATGGGATATGCAAAGAGCACTCAGCTGCCTGGCTTAAATACCTGCTTCAACTCATGTATCAGGAGGCCCAGAAGGCACTACTAAAAATGAATGAGCTATTGTTGGTGACTGTTGTCAGGTGAAATGGGAAATCTGCTGTGACAGGTGGAATAGGAACAGTGTTTCTGTCAGGGGTTAAAGTTAGTGATATTGTTTAACAGCTATTGTGTTTTAAGGACAAATGGAAAGGTACTGTTTGATACTAATTATATTAAGCACCAGATCTAATGATTTCTTTCATGGATATAAAGGCAGTTTTGAGAAAAAAGTGTGAGGACTAAATTTGGAAGCATTTGAATTTTGCTCTGACTTGATAAAAGGAGTACATGAAATCAGTCAGCTTTCAATCAATCAGTTTGGCCCTGGATAGGATGCAAGTCTCACAGGGTAGAATTTCTCAGCATGGGTTTAACATTTGTTAACAGTAAGAATTGTTTTTACGAGGATAGAAGGGGAGCAAAAAAATTTGTTATTGAAGTAGTGTTAGGTGGGTGAGAAACTGCTTTTGTAGAAATATATGGAGTGATAGTGACATAAGCAGAGGCAAAATTTAGTTCTTGCAGTCTTCTAGTCAAATATTAGTTACTCTGGACATTGGTGATGGTGGAAATTACAGTAAATTATGTGTGTTAATATTAGTTACCAAGAAAGTAAAGTTGCACATATACACTAGGTTTGCTTTATATTAGCAACCTCCCCTCCCCCTTTGTGTAGGAATGGACTAGTCTGTGGTGCTGGGGAAAGCATTAGTTGAGGAATATGACCCATATGGTCATGCCAAATTTTTGTCTAGTTCAGCTTTAAATTTATTTAAGCTATCAACTTCCACAACAATAGGTGGAAGTCTGTTCCAGCAGTTAACTACCCACTGGCTAAAGGAAAACTTCTGCACATCTATTCTACAACTGTCTTTCCTCAATTTGAATCTGTGTCCCCTCAGGTTCTTAATCTGAGCAAACAGAAGAATCCCATAGCATTGAATCTGCTCAAACCATTCAGGGCCTATCTTGACGATAAATAAGCTCATACACCAACCATTAATTGAAATAGTCTTTACTGTGACTAGAATTTACAAATTAAAATAACACAATTTAATGTATAAAATAAAACTGCTATGATACACTATATAAAGATTAAAACTGTAATAAAATCCCCCCACAGGATGCGGTTATTGTAGATCGAGCGCATGGATTCTGGGACCACAAATGGCTCGAGAGCCTAAGAATCTGTTCATCCAACAATACCATGAATAGGGACAAGGGTATACATTTGCATCCCGTATTTGAAACTACTGCCCTAAGTACGGTTTTGCTTTGCACACTCCCGAGCTATTTCTGCTTCCAGTTCTGACCATGTCCCAATGGAACCACGTGGTGAAATACCGTGAGCCTGTTATATATAAGGA
This sequence comes from Mastigoproctus giganteus, assembly GCF_048544385.1. NCBI lineage: Eukaryota > Metazoa > Arthropoda > Arachnida > Uropygi > Thelyphonidae > Mastigoproctus > Mastigoproctus giganteus. The sequence goes on along the minus strand of NC_143586.1, from coordinate 156,886,656 downwards.
AGTGTTGCCAGAAGATTAATTACTGTTGAAGAAGGAAGCTGATGCTTCTGAAAGCTACAGGTTTTATTGCTTTTAATCCAGTTTATTTTAGGTAATTTTATTACAATGATTATTAAGTTTTAATCGTATCATAGCAGTTTTATTTTATTTTATACATTAAATTGTAAGTATGTTATTTTAATTTGTAAATTCTAGTCACAGCAAAGAGCTATTTCAATTAATGGTTGGTGTTATGAGCTTATTTATCGTCAAGATATGAATTTACCTAACCTCAGAGGCCTTTTCCAGTACATTCAGGGCCTTATACACCTCAGTCAGATCGCATCACAGGTGCCTAGTCTCCAGATGCTGCAACTTGCAGAACTTAAGCCTCCCTTGGTAAGAGCACCCCTTTGTTCCTCTCACCAATCTTGCTGCCCTTCTCTGTATTTGTTCTAGCAACTCTACATCCTTCCTAAAATGAGGCTTCCAGACCTGTATGCAGTACTCAAGGTGTGGCCTGACCATTGCCCTATACAAAGGGATAATCACTTTGTCTCTGTTAACAAAATTCCTATATATCATTGACTCCATGACCTGCTCTAGCAACCCGTCTGCACTGCTCTGAGAACTTCATATCTGACTTCACAATTACCCCCCCCCCCCCAGGTCTTTCATTCTCCACTTCCCTGAGTGTAGTACCACACAGTTGGTACGTTGCTCTTCGGGTACTGCTACCCATGTTCAGTACTTTGTATTTATCAGTGTTAAACTTCAATTGCCACTTCTCAGTCCATCTGCCTAACTTTTTTAAATCCTGTTGCAATAGTATCCATCTTTACTGACATTAACAATGCCAACCTTTGTATCATCTGCAAACTTAGACATCAAGCCTGATATACTTTCATCGATATCATTGATAAATATACAAAACAATGAGCCCAACACCAAACTCTGGGGGTACTCCACTAATATATTAGTCCACGTAGAGCATTGCCCATTTATTAAAACTCTCTGCAGTCTCCCACTCAACCATCCCTTTATTCATTGTAGCAACTTTCCCTTATTGCCCTACTGCTCCAATTTATTCTTCTGGCTTCCATGTGCTACAGTATCAAAAGCTTTCCTGAATTCCAAGTATATGATATAGAAATTATTTTTTGCATCCAGTTCCTTTGTGACTACATCATAGTATCCAATCAAATTGGTCAGACAAGACCAAACAAACCCATGCTGTGTCTGAACTATTACTGCAGTCTTGTCTAGATGATCCTGCAATACTTCTTTAATCAGGGACTCCATTATTTTCCCTTGAACAGAAGTTAAACTAACAGTCTATAATTATTTGTGTCACCCTTTGAACCCTCTTTGTAAATGGGGATATATATGTACATCTACAGTCCATGGGACCTCCCCTTGAATCTAAGGATGCTCTCATAATTAATGCTAAGGAGTTACTTACTTCTCTAGCTGCCTCCTTCAATAATTTCTCTTCCACTTTGTTCTCCATTATTACAAAATCATTTAGCTCACCTATCAAGAGTTTAGTAAACTTCTGTCCTCCCCTTCCATACAGAATTCCTCATGTGTGAATGTAGATGCAAAATACTCATTCATTTTGTCCGCTATCTGAGCATGATCATTAACAATTGAACCATCAATATCAAGTGGATGAATCTGATTTATCCCTTTTCTTCTAGAGTTTACATAAGTAAAGAAGTCTTTGTTGTTTTTCCTTGCATCCTTTGCCAAGGATCTTTTGTAATCAGCCTTCACTTGTCTAACCTCCTTTGTGACTTGATTACAGACCAGCTTATATCTGCCATAGGCTTCTGTGTCACCTAATCATTTATGCACATCCCAAGCATTTTTCTTCTCTACCACAAGTCTCATTAGGTCTAATTCTTGAACAATATTTCTTAGTTGGTATGAAAAGTCTAGTAGCTTCCAAGATTAATTCCTTGAAGACTTCCCATTTAGAATTCACTGTTTTTAACATCAGTTGATCCCACAGTATAGAATTTTTAAAAAGTGTCTAAGACTAAGATTTTTTGTATTCTGCCTCTTCTTGCCTAACCACTTTTGTGACTTGATTACAGATTATCTTATATCTACCATAGGCATCTGTCTCCTGATAATTTATATGCATCCCATGCATTTTTCTTCTCTGCCATGATTTCATTAGTCCATCTGCCATCCATTTAGGCCTAAACCTTGAACAGTATTTCGTAGTTGGTATGAAAAGTCTAGTAGCTTCCAAAATTAATTCCCATTTAGAATTTTCTATTGGTAACATCAGTTGGCCCCACTATATAGAACCTAAAAAAAATCTGAGACCACTGTAGTCACCTTTTACGAAAGCAAACTCTTCCCTTTACCCCCTGATGGTAGTTACATCTTTAAGTAAATCTCACATCAGTACACTGTAATCACTGCCACATAGTTGTTCCTTTCTCTGCAAATTCCTAATGCATGAATAATCACTGCTGATAATCAGAGCAAGGGTATTACTCCCTCTGGTTGCCCCTCGAACATTTTGCTCTAGAAAATCCTTCAATAAATCCAAGTCTTGCTAGTGTGTCAGTGACCAACCCACATTTCATGTCTATATCTGGGAAGTTAAAATCCCCCATTTGACAATTTGATTTACTGGCCCACTATTTCTCTGCACAATTGTTCATTGTATTCATCAGAGTCATTAGGCCTATAACACTCCTACACTCAATTTCCCTTTCCCAGTGTTTGTCCCACCAAACTGATTCAACATTGCACTGTCCACTTATGTCAACTGGGAGCACTTCCTTAGATTTTGTGCATTTCTTAACTAACAGCATAACCCCCCCCATCTTTCTACCCTGTCTATCTTTTCTGTACATATTGTACTCCCCATATTCCAATTCTTAACTGCTTATATTTGTGTCAAAGGCGCCTCCGTGGGCAGGAGCAGCAGTGCGTAGCACATGCTTATTGATTAGACCAGGGTTCGAGACCTGTGCTCACCAAATACAGAGAATGCGGAAAGGTCAGGGAATGACCACCACATATCCCCCTGGAGCAATATGGCCTTAGCTGCTAATGCTCCTGAAAACCAAAAAAAAAAAAAAACAATTTGTGTCAAGTCCTCACTCTGGCACCCTTTGACTTCAAAAACTGATTCAGTCAATCATGTTTTTGATTGACTGATTCTATTCAGAGAAAACAGCCAGAAAAGAGGGCTTCAGGGGATTTGGCACTTGCATCACAGCAATGCCCCTACACTCAGTGCAATTCATTCAAGAATTGCTTATGAAGCACTCCATCACTATGGTCATCCATCAGCCATACTCACCAGATTTAGCTCCCTGAAATTCTCTCCCCAATCTTAAAGCCTTGAAAGGTCACAGATTTGAAATGACTAAGGAAATTATTAACAACACAACGTTGGAATTATTAGCAATTCTAAAACAAGTCTATCAAGGATGCTGAAGAAATGCTGGAATTGGTATATGGTGTTAAGAAGATTAAATTGAAGGAGATCCATCCAAATAGCTGGTAGTCATCATTATTTTAGTCCTTGAACTTTTTTTTCATTCTACTTCATTAGTCACAGAAATAACAAATTTGGAATAAATATTTCAGAAAGCATATGATTAAAAGCATCCATAATGTTGACACATGATACTATTGTGTCACCAGGTGAGATATGTTCTGTGTAGTACTTTAAAAGTTGCTGATGAAACTAAACGAGATGTGATGGTGTCCTTCACCTCATTAATGATGAGAACGTGGTGGCCTGTAAGTCTTCTTCAGAGAAGTGAAGATTTCCCAGCTACAAGGTGACAGGCTATGTTTCTAAGTTGGAATACATACTTCCCACCTCCCATTGCTCCTGTGTAGAATTGTGCAGGGTTTCACATTAGTATTAATACTGGAAAAATGATGCAAAGAATCAAGCTTATGTGGCACCATCATAAAATAAAATAAATAACCAATGTCATATTTCTTCCTGTCATTTACTATTACTTTCAAATACTTTTCAGGAGTGGCTGACATAAGACTGTAGTTTGTATACATGGTGATTTCAGTGTCTGAGGAAGAATGGGTGTGTTAACAGATATCTTTGAATGTGGCATGATTTGCCACATTCAAAGATATCTGTTGGGGCAAGACATAGTTGCCAGTATCTTTACAACAGCCAGCATGGTTAAGTGCTCCCGTTCAGTGGTGTCACAAGTCCACAGTGACTGGCTCAACAGGCGCCTCCGTAGCCAGGTGGGAAGGAGCAGCAGTGCGTAACACATGTTTCTTGATTAGACCGGGGTTCGAGCCCGTCACCACCAAATACGGAGGATGCGGAAAGGTCAGGAAATGACCACCGCATATCCCGGAGCAATATGGCCTTAGTTGCTAATGCTCCTAAAAACCAAATAACAACAACAACTGGCTCAACAGCAATCAAACAACCAACCAAAGATCACAAATGGGACAACCACTTGTGATCAACAACTGTGGTCAACACCTGTGGTGAGCATGATTGCTGAGTGACTGCTGTGTTATGCGCATCAACTTATAACACAGCAGTGATACAGCATAGTGGCCCAACTAATCGCCCAGTACGACATGGAATAGCAAGACCAATATCTGCATGTACTGTGCACTGGACATTAGCTCATATAGGCTATAACAGTTAATGGCCACCATGGGTGCCCATTCTCACTGCAAGACCCAAGAAACATGCGTTGCATAGGCATGTCAGCACCAACACCTTGGAGGACCACCAATGTGTGGAAATCTGTCACCTGTTATGCTAAATTTTGTTTCTAACTATATTGTGGTAATGGGTGTATTTGCATTTGGAGAAAAGTGCATCTGGATGCATTGTTAGTGTTCAGCAGGCTGGAGGTGGTAGTCCTACAGTTTGGACTATTTTTGTGGCATGCTTGTTTTGTTTGTTATTTGGTTTTTAGGAGCATTAGCAACTAAGGCCATATTGCTCCAGGGATATGTGGTGGTCATTCCCTGACCTTTCCGCATCCTCCGTATTTGGTGGTGACGGGCTCGAATCACGGTCTAATCAAGAAGCGTGTGCTAAGCACTGCTGCTCCTTCCCACCTGGCTACGGGGGTGCCCCACCCAGATGTAGAATAGGGAACAGAAGAGCACCCCTGCAGAGGCAACCCTCTGCATAGGGGAGAACTAAAGAAAAGTGGAGAGTATTTATGGCAGTAGGACCCACTAGGGCAAAGTGTGGGTGTGGAGTATTAGGCAGAGTCCTGGAGTTAGGGGAGAGGAAATTAAAGTCATAGGCAAGTGTGCCCTATGTTCTGTTTGAGTCAGCATCTTGGTATTTTTTGGTATTTTTTTGTCTTCTCACATTGGATAGACCAGCTGAAACCAGTGCCAGCATCCCACACTATGCTGCCTGAGGAAAAAAATCAGCATGGCATCAGCAGAAGGCAGTGGGTCATCCTGGATAGGTTGACCCCCCCCCACAACTGAAGTCATGATTGGGGGAGAGTGTTTACTACAAGGCCACATTTCATTCACACTAATCAGTCATACACACAGGACTTTTTTACGTATATTACACATAATCAGGATGTGCATATATTCTTGGGATTAAGACTTGCATCTTACCCGCCTTTAACCCTCACTCACATTCTTGCATGCAGACTAGGCCACAGCACCCTGAATATGGACACCACACTTTTTTTATTCATTACCTGATCATTGCAAAGTTTATAAATATGACCAAATTATTCATACTGCATTTACACATCTTAGCCTGTAATGAGAACATAATCCAAATAAGATTTTACACACACACACACACACACACACACACACACACACACACACACACACACAGGGTGTCTCCAAAATATTGGTACAAACATTTAGGAGGAGGTAGGTAACATCTAAAGGAATGTGAATCGCATAGGAACCCATAACCAGAAACATCACGGGAAAGTAGTAGCAGAGGCACAAGAAGCAGAAATGACACAAGACAGTAATTAGTGGCAAACATTTATTTGACATAATATTAACAATGGGGTACGAGATGGATGCATCATCATGATGTTACAACAGATGCTAGAGGGTCCCACCATGAGACGCGATGCATGCGTGACACTGATGCAGCATGGATTGGCGGACATGGTCTAACACATTGGGAGTTTCTTTGACAGTAGTAGCAGCAGCAGCGCAGAAGAGTCACCACGAGATCCGTTTCAGTCTCCACAAGGTGACCACAAACAAACTCCCCAGAGGGGAGGTGTTGGCAGCTACCTTGTCTTCACAAGGCAGAGTCACAAACTCATGGGAGGCATCAGTTAACATCCTTGACTTCACAAGCTTTCACCCAAATGCTGACCCGCAAACGCCAGAACAATTCCGGATGTGCCAAGAGAACGACCAATACCAAACGGATGAAAAGGAACGGGCTTTTGCTCTGGAAGAACTCCAAGCAGCCGCATACCGTATCAAAGGGAAAAAATGCCTGGGTCCGGATCTCCTGGAGCTGGAGATTGTGTTGAAGGTTGTTGATATAGCCCCTAAACCTCTATAATCTATGCCTCAGGACTGGAACTTTCCCCAAAGAGTGGAAGAGGGCCAACGTAAAGCTAATTATCAAAAATGCTAACAAGCCGCCGGAACTACCGAACTCCTACAGACCAATAGCCCTGCTCTCTGTTTGTAGCAAACTCCTTGAGAGACTCCTCCTGACTAGAATACAAAACCATTACCTGCAAGCAAACCTGGCATCGCCAAAACAGTATGGCTGTCAACGGTGGATGCCTTGAGAAATCTCTTGGTGCAAGCAGCAGCCACTGATCAAAAGTACTTCCTAGCTATCTCTGTTGACTTTGCCGGGGCGTTTGACACCCTCTGGTGGCCAAGCATCCTGGCCCGGCTCCGGGAGACCAGCATGCCAGAAAATTTATATAACGTAATAAAAAGCTACCTGTCTGACAGACATATCACGATAAACACCCCATATAGAACGTTTGCAAGACAAATACACAGAGGCTGCCCACAGGGCTCTGTACTGGGACCAATACTGTGGAACATTACAATGGATGAACTCCTTAATACGGACATTGGTGAAGCATCCTCGCAAACCTTTGCAGATGACCTCATCCTTATGGTCGCCGGAAACAGCAGACTACAACTTGAAACAAAGGCAAACCATGCCCTACATTCTTCTGAAATGGACCGAAAAGCACAATCTCAGGATCTCCAAAGAAAAAAACAAATTCTATCCTCCTAAGGGGCTTCCTTGATCCGAGGAGACCCCCTCAGATCAAGATTGGTACCACCACACAGACTATCAAAAGAGCTCAAGTACCTGGGTGTAATACTTGATGCCACCCTTTCCTTTAAAATGCATCTCAACTACACCAGGAAGAAAATTAGGGGCTACACAGCCCTCATCACCAGGGTCGCAAAAAGGGACTGGGGGCTAAACAGCAAAACCCTCAAGCTCATATACAAAGCAGCCTTTATACCGATAGCAACCTATGCATTGGGAGCATGGTACTCTAAAGTCACCATGGCAGTAAACCACAGGTTACTTGACTCCATCCACAGAGCCATGCTATTAGCCATCAAATGGGGGCCTGCAGCACAGTAAGCACACATGCATTGCAGGTACTGGCTGGAACCCTTCCACTCGACCTGGAAGTGGCCAGAATCGGAATCCTCTATGAAATTTCTAAGGGGAACGCCTGCACCTTCATGGGCTTCAATGCAGATCCCACTGCTAACCGAGCGACTGAAAAGAAAAGACTCACTGACCACCTCACGCAAATATGGCAATCTAGATGGGACAACTCTTCCAAGGGAGAGATCACTGGGAAATTTCTCCCCAATGTGGAGAAATTGCATCTGAAGGCCCCGCCATGGTTCTCACCGGGCCTCTATACAACCTTTCTACTTACCGGACAAGGAGCATTCAAGGCAAAACTCACAGCCCTGGGCATCACAGAGGACCCTGCCTGCTGCTGTGGAGAGTCAGAGCTGGCAGCATCTCATGTATGATTGCCGGCTCTACGATGACCCTCACTGCCAGCTCATCTCCAGGATCACCTTCTTGCCCAGAGACAGAGAAAAGCACCTACTTGACAGTAAAGAGCAATACATTGCATTCTCCAAATTCGCAGAAGACCTCTACAAGAGGAGACCATACCCTCATCGTACAGTGACCAACAGCAATAAAACTAATTCAAGCTGAGAACTGATAACGACGAAGTGTCATGACTGCCACATCATGGACCCTACAAGGAAACCAATTCTACTAAGAATAAAGGACACGGCTTACAACCATTAGAATGACCACAACCCTGGACTTGTCAAAGGAACACACTGACCTGGATCGTGCAGTTCGCTGCCACCAAGCCATATTGGCGAACAAAATCGAGCACCTGACTCGATTACTTTAAACCCAAACCCAGGCGGAAAGAGGGGAGACACCCTGTCCCCCCCTCTCCACTGACCCTCCTTTTCCTTCTGGTGAGGCATGGACATGCCTCACTGACCACCTGGGGACATCTACTCTGTCACCCCCATACTTCTACCTTTACTCCCCCCCCAGCCTTCTACCTCTCCTCCCCCACTCTATCTATACACGACGCAAACACCCTACATCCTAAATTAATCAAATCAAAAATAATTTTCGCCCAGTCTTGGCCTATCACATGCATTGCCCTGCTCCTGCCGTATGGATGCTATGTGCTGTATGCAAACATTTAAAAATAAATTACAACAGCGTGTGTGTGTAAAAAAAAAAAAAGGTAAAGTGCAGCCATTATCAACCCACTGCAGGATGGAAGCCTCCTCAACAATTCATGTTAAGGGAAATGGACCATAATCTGCCATGCTGGTCCAGTGCGGGTTGGCAGATCGACCGTATTCAGCAGTCAGGGGCTTGAACCCCGGTCTACTCAAAGAGTGTGTGTGCTACTGCACTCCCACTCCTGCCCACTCAGCTACGGAGGCCGTGTGTGTGTGTATATATATATATATATATATAAAAAAATAAAATCAATCTTCAATTTTTATTTATTTTTTTTTTATTTTTTAGGTCCTAGTCCCCAAAATCTCAGGAAATTAAGCGGCAGGACCTGCCAGAGTAACTTAAGTCAAGTGAGTTCATGGTCTGCCTCCACGGGGTGAAAGTGGGGCAACGTTGGGCCTCAGCTGGGGGTCCAGCGGCTAAATGACCAGATGAACAACGGTACACGACACCACACAAATAAAATTCCCACACACTTTTAAATCTCTGGCTTTTCCAGTCAACTGGTTCACCCACAATATAAACTACACGGAGATGGAGGAAACCCCTGGTGCCGTTGGACCCTAAACACACTTTCACTTTCTCCACAGGCAATTCATACATGATAGATTTGAGGGCCTCCCCCCCCACAGAAAGAAATCAAGGCTTGATAAATCAGGTGAGCATGGAGGCCAGGCAATGGGTCCACCACGGCCAATCCATCGATGCCCAAAATGCCTGTTCAAATAGTCACAAACACACCTTCCATAATGGGCAGGCACCCAGTCATGTTGAAACCAAATGTTGCATCTCACATTTGCTGGAACATCGTCAAGTAACCCTGGTAGAACTTGTTCAAGAAATATCCAATATTTAGCAGAGTTCATGTGGGATGGTAACAGATATGGGCCGACTAAACAATCACCGACCATACCTGCCCACACATTTATTGCGAAGCGACGTTGTGCCGTATGGGGCACCCACCATGTGGGTTGTCGTGAGCCCACACATGAGCATTGTGCTGATTGAATAAGCCTTCCCGAGTGAAATAAGCCTCATCTGTGACCAAAATATAGGCTGGAAAATTCAAGTTTTGAACACTTTTTTGGAGAAACCACTGCGCAAAAGCCACATGTGCAGGATGATCTTGGGGGAGCAGTAACTGAACTCTTTGGAGATGAAAGGGGTGTAAGGAATCGTCGTGCCAGACATGCTGTACACTGCAACAAGACACTCCTAAGGCAGAGGCAATGGCATGTGTGCTGGTAGTAGGATTATTCTGGACGGCGTTCAACACGCTTTCTTCCATGACGGGAGTTTGCTTCGAACATGGTCTGCCTGCACTACTCCTGTTACCTCTAAATGACCCATAATCGCACAAATTTTGATGCACACGTGCAAACAAATGGTGGTCCGGTACATGTCTGTCTGGGAAGCCTTCTCCATAAATTCGTTGAGTGCCTCGTCCATTGCTCTGTTAATCCATACACTAGGTGCATGTCTGCCAGCTCACAGTTCATATATTGATGTATGCTCTTCGTGCGGCGACTACTGCTTGAATGAGTAAATCAGAAATTTTCCCTCTCGCGAACTTAATAACAGCGCAGTCTACCGACTTACGGTGACGTTTCTAGTTATGAGTTCCTATGCAATTCACATTCCTTTAGATGTTGCCTACCTCCCCTAAATGTTTGTACCAATATTTTTGAGACACCCTGTATATATATCATATTTAGAGGGCACATTTATAGTAACATAACTTCGCTCTTAATATGAATGGCACGCATGGTTTTTTTGGGCAGGCTAAGGTTACTCAGATTTGGCAGTCCCATAAATAGATGCAGAGTGGGACTAAAGTTCACTCCTAGATAATCTGGACAGTTGCCCACAACTTTTACATGTGTGCTTTCCCCTCAGTCATTCACACTAGCCTGCCATGGCTGCCATTAGTTGATACAGGAACCTAAGTTGTACATCAGATGTAGGATTGACAGACAAAGAAATAAAAATTGCCAGATTATTATTGTTGGTCAAATTTTAATGAAATGTGAGGTGTTTTTTTTTTTTTTTTTTTTAAGAACAGCCATATATAAAATTTTATGAGAATCCCTCCACTAAAGTAGTTATTACATATAGACAGACATGAAGACTAAGTGCTTTACACACATACTAACATACTTAAAATTGTGTAAAATGAAATAGAGATATTGAATTGTTTTGCTGCATTTTTAAGCACAATTCTGTTCAATTGAAACTTCCTATGTCCTTTTGATCAAATGAGATTTACAAAGCATTATTAATCAAGGAAGTAAGGTGCCTCCTAGCCAGGTGGGCAGGAGCAGTAGTGCATAGCACACGCTTCTTGATTAGACTGGGGTTTAGAGCCCATACCTACCAAATACACAGGATGTGGTAGGTCAGGGAATGACCACTGCATATTCCCAGCCTGGATAAAGAGTGAGGGTTGGCATCAGGAAGGGCATCTGGCCATAATGCCAAAACATTAAAAAAAAAACACTGACCCCATATAATAATGGGAAAGGCAAGGACAAAAAAAAAAAATTAATCAAGGAAGTCAAAAGGAACCTGAATATATTTCACTGTATTGAAATTTTTGCTAAAACAAGATTTTACCTGTAATTCTTATAACAGGAGTTTCTTTATTTCATTAATTGCTCTAGCTACAGATTTAGCAAGTTTTTCTGCTTCCTTACCCTATTAAAAGATTGGAATACAGCAAAAGGGTCATTTTCAATCTGAAGAGAAACAACCAATATGACTTTTTTTTTTCCCCCACCATATATCTTTATCGTAGAATTACATGCAATAGTGTTTCCCCCCCTTCTTTAATGATGACACATTATGTATCATTTTCCTTCCTATTTAACTCATATCTTCAAAATTTAAGAAATGAGATGAATAACAGTGATTGCCAGCTGTCCTATGATACTAACACACTGAATATGTATGTCATGTATTGACATTTTTAAAAATGTTTCAGAGAATTAATAAAAGGCCACATGGATGCAGTTGAAAGTATAGCATTTGACTTCATATCTAGAAACTTATATTGGAGTGATGCTGGTAAAGGAACAATAGAGGTTGCCACTTCAGATGGATCTGCTAGAACAGTTTTAGCAGAGAATTTGAAGAGACCAATTGATATTCTTCTCTATCCAGAAAAGGGGTAAGCAACTTTCAGCCTTTAATTTGTAATATGCAGAGAACTTACTGAATATTTATTAGTGCTATCTCAAATTGAGTGGCATAGTTGTTTTTATATAAAGTACATTCTTTTTTATAAATATGTGTGTGTGTGTGTGTGTGCGCGCGCACACACACACACACACACACACACACACACACACCTTTTCATTGATGTATTTCTTGCTAAGCGAAACAGTAAATTAAATCCCTTTATCTTTCCTCTACTAACCAAAAGAACTACGGCCACCATTTATTTTAAATCATCTTCAGAAGAAAAGTGCACAATTTGGATAAGTTTAGATTTTGAGTGCAATTATGCCACTAATAAGCTATTAGATGACCACCATAAGCTAATTGAATAGCAGTGTTTGTATTAAACTAAATTAATGAACTGTGTGCATATTCAAAGAATGAAAGGAAAGTTTGACAGCTTAAATAAAATGATTATTGATAACATAAACAAATATTTTAAATAATAATCATTTTTATTTAAGCTGTCAAACTTTCCCCTCTTTCTTTCTCACTGCAAAATATGATAGGAATAATTGCTTCCAACTCTTTAATTCAGGAGCCCACACGTGGCAAACTTTTGTTGAGCCTTATAAATATTTAATCATATCCTTAATCTTTACTGTATTTAGTTTGGGATTCAAAGCTTTCAGCATATGGTTACCAACAGGATCTTATCCAATAACATGGGCATTCAGACAACTTGATAGGACTAAAGTTAAAAGAATGAAAATTTTCTGAATGTATAGAAAACATGTCTGTTAGTAATAAAAATAATGAAATGAAGACCATAACCCACAAATTTTTGCACAGGAGATATAAACACATTTTTGTGGTGTTTCTATCTCCTCAAGTTCTGCAAAGTCAGAACTTCTAGAAAGAAGTTCTACAAAATGTCTCACATTTTTTAACCTTGGACATGTCTACTTTTGCCCAGCATGGGTTGTAGGCCAGTTCTACCTTTACCTACCATATTGTATTGAATACTATTGCTGACTATGCATTCTAAACTTTTTTTTTTTTAAAGAAACAAAATGTTAAGGTTTGCATAATTTTGCAAACAGGTGGTGGACAAAATAATGAAACTTCTGCAATAAGAATTACAGGTATGCACTAAAATGGTGGAAAGCCACCCTTTGCTTTTAAAACAGCTTTTTCTGTTTTCTGTGGAATAGATTCAAATAAATTAATCTCTTAAGTAGAATATTGGACCATTCTTCATGGAGGAATGTTTCAAGCTCCTTGAGTGACAAAGATGGAGGAAATCTGCTTCAACTCGCTTCTCCAAATATGTCCACAGTTTGTCAATAGCAATTAAGTCTGGTACTGTGAAAGCCACAAGAGATGCTTAGCCTCTGTTTCATGCTCCCAAACCAAGATTGGGCACATCTGGCTGTGTTGGAGAATTAGCATTAGTAGAGGCATTTGATGCAAGAAAGCAAGCTTATGCAGCATCAGCCAAAAAAAAAAAAAACCCACTTCCACTTCACCCCTCTGTTCGTTCAAAATACCTGTCCAGCTGAGCCTTAAACTTATTTAGGCTATCAACCTCCACTACAAGGGATGGAAGTCTGTTCCACCAACCAACCACCTGCTGGCTAAAGGCAAATTTCCGCACGTCTATCCTACATCTGTCTTTCCTCAATTTGAATTTATGCCCTCTCAGGTGATTTTTCTGAGCTAGAGGAAGAATCCCATCAGCACTGAGCATGCTCAAACCATTCAAGGCTTTATACACCTCTATCAGATCACCTCGCTGGTGCCTAGTCTCCAGACACTGTAATTTGCAAAACTTAAGCCTTTCTTCGTAAGAGCACCCCTTTGTTCCATTCTCTAATCTTGTTGCCCTTCTCTGTACTCGTGCCAGCAGCTCTACATCCTTCTTGAAATGAGGCCTCCAGACCTGTATACAGTACTCTAGGTGTGGCCTGACCATTGCCTTATACAAGGGAATAATCACCTCCTTATCCCTGCTGGAAAAATTCCTGTATATCATTGACAATACTCCATGAGCTACTCTTGCAGCCTGTCTGCACTGCTCAGAGAACTTCATATCTGCCTGCACAACCACCCCCAAGTCCCTTTCATTCTCTACCACTGTCAGTGTAGTACCACAGAGTTGATACGTTGCTCTGGGGTTGCTGTTTCCCATGTGTAGTACTTTACATTTGTCAATGTTAAACTTCATTTGCCACCTCTCAGCCCATCTGCTCAACCTTTCCAGATCCTGTTGCAGCAGCATAGTGTCCTTGACAACCCTGCCGACCTTTGTATCGTCTGCAAACTTGGACATTAAACTTGATATACCATCATCAATATCATTTATAAATACAGAAAACAATAATGGACCCAACACTGAACCCTGAGGGACTCCACTAATAACATTAGTCCACGATGAGCAGTGTCCATTGATTACCACTCTGTGTTCTCCCCCTCAACCACCCCTTTATCCATAACAGCAATTTGCCTCCAATGTCACACTGCTCCAATTTGTGTAGCAGTCTTCCATGTGCAACAGTATCAAAAGCCTTTCTAAGATCCAAGTATATAATATCAAAGCTATTCCCTGCATCCAGTTCTTTTGTGACTGCATCATAGTATCCAATCAAATTGGTCAGGCAAGACTTCCCGTTAACAAAACCATGCTGTGTCCCAGCTATAACTGAATTCTTGTCTAAATGATCCTGCAGTGCTTCTTTAACCAGTGCCTCCATTAATTTTCCTGGAACAGAAGTTAAACTCACAGGTCTATAATTACTTGTGTCAGCCTTTGATCCTCCTTTGTGAATTGGGGTCACATTTGCACATTTCCAATCTATGGGTACCTCCCCTGAGTCCAAGGAAGCTCTCATAATTATGGCTGAGGGTTTGCTTACTTCCTTTGCTGCCTCCTTTAATATAACTGGATAGATCCCATCCACCCTGGGTGCCTTTCTTGTGTTTATCTTCAACAGTTTCTCCTCCACTTTACTCCCAGTTATTTCATGATTCTGTAGCTTACTGCTAGAGTTGAATACACCTCTGACATTCCCCTCGCTGAATAACTCCTCATGTGTGAATGTCGATGCAAAATATTCATTTAGTTTGTTAGCTACCTGAGCAGGATCATCAACAGTTGACCCATCAAATTATCTTGAAGCTTTGCATTGTTTGTAGAAAACAGTGTTTGCAAGGTAATCAGTGGCAGTAATTTGTCCATTTAGGGTACTGACAGGACCTAAAGAATATTGCTGCCCAAACTGTTGTTTCTCCCCCCTTCATGTTTGATGGTTGGCACAAGACAGTCAGGATGTTGCACTTCCTTTGGTATTTGCCACACGTAAATGAAATCCTTGCCAAAATGTTTTGCTATAAACTGGATACTGAGACCCACATTAAGTTTTGCAGTTATTTTTTGAGGCAGCAGTTTTGTTTTTGGGTTACAAACCCTTTGTGTCCAGCAGTCTCTTTCACTCAGCTTCAATTTACTGCCACAGTTCATCTTAACCAGATTGTTTTTCCATACTTGGGCAATGCAGATTTCTCTTTTGAAACAGTTGCTCTGAATACATTAAACAAATCAGTTTTAGTCACTGATGCCCATGCTAAATGTGTACCAACAATTTGACATCTTTAGAATTAAGATTTGTTGGCCATTTTCTTTATGTACCTTTTTATATGATCTCTAATTAAACGTTAGCTTTTATCATCTTTCTTTCACAGAAACAAAAGTAAAAACCTGCAAGAAACAAAAGGAGAAAAAAAATCACTGCATGTTCATAAATACATCATACAGCCATTACAAAAACTACTACTTATCAAGTGTTCATTATTTTGTCCACACACTGTATGTAAAAGCAAACCAATGTTAGAGCATACTTGCAAGAAAATTACATCCTGAACACATCATTTGGACCATGGAGTTTTGGGCTGTATATAACAATCAGTGTGAATATATGTAAATTGAAGAGGGTGTGTGCATCAGAGAGATATGCACTATAAAGCTGTATGATCAGCGAGTGCACAAAAGGTTGTTAGCAATGGGGAATAGACAGGATCTTACAAACTTTATGATTTAAAGTTTGTAAGATCATAGTGTATATTTAGAAGGTGCTGCAGCAGATAGGGCAGCACATTTGTTGGTTGTTCAATTACTAGTATCATTTGAGTTTTTAACAAATGGAAAACTGTCCAGGAAATGTGTGAACAGACAACGATGGATGAACAATTACTTAAATGGAGAGTAATGAGCAGTGTGTTTAATGAAACAGTTAACCTCTGCATTTAATGCAAGAATGTTGCAATGCATTGGTACCCACACTATGCAAAGAATGCACTGAGGATAGGAAAAGCCATGAACTCTGACACCAATGATTAAATGTAACTGCACTGGTGTGATGGATGCAGGACTTTCTCTCTGTCTGAGTCCTTATTTACAATTTTCCATTTGGAGGAAACCTTAAGAGGTACTCAAAGCATCCTGTTGTATACTACACCTACAAGCTGCTGTAGGTGTGTATCACACCATTATACCACTGTGCTGAAGGTGGTATAATGGTGTAGTGCATGATTTCAAAACATTAGTTTCCTGATCTCATTGGAGGATAAGATCTGTGAATTCCAGATCTAATCTGAACTCTTTTCCACCTCTCAGGAAGTATTCAATATAAAAATAATTTGCAATATAGCATCAGCAGAAAGGAGGGGAGAAAAAACAGTTCACCCATCTGTACCCTCCAAGAATTTGTCTAGTTCTTCCTTCAATTTACTCAACCCATCCACTTCCACAACAACAGATAGAAGCCTGTCCAACAATCAACCACTTGGAAACTATTCACAGAAAAATATGAATAAGAACAAAGCTGTCATATAAAACCTTCAGAGTGCATTTTAGCTGCAAATGCACCAAGAATTCTAAAATCAATCCAACAATGAATCACTTGCTGGCTGAAAGCAAACTTCTGCACATCTATCCAGTGACCAACCTTCTTCAACTTGAATTTATGTCCCCTTGTGTGGAGTCTCAGCAAGTGGAAGAATACCATTAATATTCAGCTTCCTCAATCCATTATTCAAGGTTTTTAAACACCGCAATCAGATCTTGTCTTGAGATGCTGAAATTTGTGGAATGTGAAGCCTTTCTAGGTAAGAACATCCTTTTTTCACCTTTACCGATCTGATTGCCCTTCTCTGCACCCATCCAGCAGATATACATCCTTCCTAAAGTAAGGCCTCCAGACCTGTATACAGTACAAGATATAGCCTAATTATGGCCTTATAAAAAGGATAATCACCTTATCTCTGCTAGCAAAGTTTCTGTATAAAAGTATCCTTGAACACACATGAATCCCTTAATTTATCTGTTTTGTCCTTTGTCTTTAGAAGGGAACGTAACAAACATTGTGCAGTACGTTCCCTTCTAAAGACAAAGGACTTAAGAAAACTGAAAATCTCAAGATATTGCTTGTGGCGAATTATTTCTGTAGTTAACTACTTTTCATTCATGCAAAGAGAAGATTGTCTATTGTTTGAACAAAGTGGAAAGCCAAGACTGAATATCTGTTATAACAGAAAAAAAGAACAAGTTAATGTATGCAATGCATTACATTTCAGGCAAATTTGATACTTTTTCTTAAATTAAATGATTTTTCATTTTCTGCAATTAATAGAAATGAAAAGTAATTAACTTTTCATTTCTATTGTGTTCAGTTATAAAGTAAAGGAAGATATTTTCTCTGCTTCTGATCACAAAGTTTGTGACCTTCAGCATAAATGTAGATAAGAATAATAGTAATAAAATTAAACACAACATTAGAAATTTTTATAAGCCAGATTGACTTAAGTTAAATTCTAAATTAAAATTGGTTAATTGGGATAATGTATTAAAGAACAATCCACAAAATAATTCAATTATAATTTTTATGCAAATTGTACAGAATATCATAAAAATGACAGCTCCCATTATATCTAGAAGCACAAGTAAAATACCCATGTGGTTCAATAATGAATTGAAAAGCAAACTGAGATTAAAAGAAAAATTACATATAAAATTAAACATTCTAACTCATACTGTCAAACAATATTTCTCAACATTGCATAAAGAAATAAAACAAATGATAAAGGAACAAAATTCATATTTTGAATCTTTACAAAGTATATCCAAAGCTAATGACCTTTGTCCTTTTTGGAACCCCGTTCCCTCGATTAAAGATAACAGATCCTACATCATAACCTCTTTATTTTAATAACATAAAAGCATCAACTACTATCAAAATCATTCAGTTATTTTTAAATTATTTTGAATCAGTTTTTTCTGCAGTTTCTAAAGGCACTCCCAATTACCCATATGATTCTACTGTTGACATTTGTGGCGCCATGTGGCCTATTACAGCTCTTCATAGCGATATTAAAGAAGCATAGATAAGAGGGGATTAAAGCAGGATTTCAAAGGTTTTTTAGTAAAGTATAATTTTTAAATTGTAAAGTTTATTTTAATAAGTTTTTCCCCGTAATAGTCTGATTTATTTTTTATATTATAAATATAATTTTTTGAAAGTTTTTATTTTATTAATAATTAGTAAATTTCATAATGGTTATTACAATATCCGCCTTGAACACTTCATCAGAAGGATGAAGTTCTTCGAGCATTGGTTGCAAGGAGGGGCCATGGTGTCCTATCGGTGATTTATTGAACAATCGCTAGTAGAGATAAGGATGTCATAATCCCATTATATAAGGTTATTGTTAGACTGCACTTGGAATACTGTGTTCAAGCAGGAAGACTGCACCTAAAGAAAGACATTGCTCTTCTCGAAAGGGTCCAAAGACTGGTAACTTGCCTGGTGAGAGCGGCAAAAGGGTTTCCATATGGAAAAAGACTTTGAATATGTCGGTTGCAGAGCTAGGAGACTTGATTGAGGTGTTTAAGGCTCTGAGAGGCATATTGAAAAAATGAATAAGGAAGAAATTTTCAGTTCTAAAGGATTCTAGAACTAGGGTCCATTATTTCAGGTTATGGGGGGAGTTGTTTAGACTGGATTGCAGGAAGTTTAATTTTAGCCAGCAAGTTATAAATTACTGGAATAAGTTACCTACATGGGTGGTAGAGGCTGATAGTCTGGGGAAATTCAAAGGTCAGCTCGATAATTACCAAAGGCAAGAGGGAAATGCATAGGTTGTCCATTTCCTTTTCTCTTATTAATTTTTATTATTTTTTAAAATTTTCTTATTATTATTAATGTTTTTATTCTTATTATTTTATGTATTTTTTATTTTATTTTATTATTTTATTTATTTATTTATTTTTTTGGCTGGTGCAACATAAGCCATAGGTTTCCTTGCACCATGTGGCCATTACTAATATTTAGCTGAGCACAAAGTGTTCATGTCAAATATGAATGTTGATCTTGTCAATCTAGAGTCTGTTGTCAATCACTTAAAAAATTATCATGCTAAGGGACCTGATGGTATTGCACAAATATTTTGGAAATGCTGCTTAATAATTTGAACAGCATTTCCAAAATGTTCCAGTTTCACACTGAAAGGACAGAATTCACGGGATACCTGGTTCCTGGGCAATGTGACGCTGTCCCCCTCTTGCTAGTGGACAAAACCACTACTTGGCAGATATATAGGTATTTATGTAGATTCAGTAATTAATGTCAATATAGATAACCATTGTGAGTTAAACTTTGAAAGACTGATAGTGGGTGCCTGACGCATGGATCACTATCGTGGAGGTGGTACAGAAATGCACTATCCCCATTTGACAGAATCAAGACTGCATCTGGAATATGTGATTTCTGGAATAACATCTCATTGTGAACAGTGCTGTGGCTGTGGGCAGAGAATGGTGGTGGATGAATGTGGCAGTCTGTCTATCTTGCCAACTGGAGAGTGACAGTGGCACAAATCACCGCACAAACCACTCCGAACTTCAAGGGAAATGCCAGAAACCTCTCCACCAAGACCATTAGGCAATCATTAGTACGGCCTTCGTAGCCGAGTGGTCAGGAGCGGGAGTGCAGTAGCACACGCTCTGAGTAGACCGGGGTTCAAGCCCCTGACTGCTGAATACAGTCGATCTGCCAACCTGCACTGGACCAGCATGGCAGATTATGGTCCATTTCCCTTAGCATGAATTGTTGAGGAGGCTTCCATCCTGCAGTGGGTTGATAATGGCTGCACTTTACCTTTTTTTTTTAGTTGTAATAGGTTATGGGAGTCACTGACCCACCAGAGTCCCATTGTTAACACCACGACACAGGAATCTACATCTCAACTGGGTGAAAAAACACTGGCCCTTGGATAATTGGAGATGGGTCTCCTGGTCCAATGAGTCCCATTTCCAGTTATTTTGAACAGACGGGAGGGTGTGGATTTGGGGAACCCCTTGAGGCTATGCACCTGGCATGTCAACAAGGAACTGTTCAGGCGGGTGGATGGTCAGTAACAGTCTGGGGCATATTCAACTACCATGTCTAGACAAATCTCTGAATGGGCCAGGTTCCGTGTCCATCCTTGCTGACCACTGTGCGCCCACAGGACAATGCACATTGTCCCACTTCCAGCAGGATAATGTGCATTCCCCACAGAGCTATGGTGACTAGAACATGGTTCAAAGAGCATTTTGCAGATTTTACCACCAGGGAATGGCCTCCCCGTTCATTAGCCATTAACTCTGTGGAGCATCTTTGAGTTGCTGTGGGAAGGTCTGTTTGAGCTTTGAATTGCCCACCCAGGAATGATGGAATTAAGGACAGCGGTGCAGCAAGCATGGATGGAACTACCTGAACTAGTGGACTCGAATGCCTTGCCAAGTGACTGCCCTTATATGGGTAAATGGTGGGCCTACCAGTTACTAGGTGGTATCCCATGAATTCTGTCTACTTGGTGTACATATCTTTAACAAATCTTTAAAAGGTTAATCCTAGCTGCTTCAAAAAAGCTCATATAATGCCAATACATAAGAGGCTCCAAACTCTTAGCCAATAATTATCATCCTGTAATGCTCATTAATAACATAGCAAAAATACTAGATGTTGTTTTCATTCGTTGAGTCACAGCATGGAGGTGAGCTGTCTCCATGTTGTCAGGTCTTCAACAGCTTCAATGACCTTTCCTAGCATTATTGATTTTTCCAATGAATTGGATTGCAATAAGTGACTGAAATACGTCAATTATAGCTTGGTGATCTTGGCTACCAGTGATGTTTCTGGCTTGATATGTTCCAAAACATCTGTCCATAACTTTTACTGTCCATGGTATGCAAAGTCACTTTCTCCAGCTCCACAGTTCAAAAATGTCAATTTTTCTTCTCAGCTTTCTTTCGTTGTCTAGCTTTCATACTGTAAGTTATGGGAAACACTATAGCATTGCCGGGTGGGTAAAGTGCCTGCCTGGCAACCCAAAGGTCACAGGTTAGATTCCCACATCGGACTTGGATCAAAGTACTGTAAAAACCTTGGGAGGTGCATTATGGCCACAGAAGCCTATACGCCAAAAAAAAAAAAAAACTATAGCATTAACCATTCTGATCTTTGTAAGGCTGACGTCTTTGTCTTTCCATGCTCATATTTGTACTGCATCCAAGTGGAATTCTTTTATTGTCTTCTCCTGTCCTAGTTTTCATAATTTGTTTTCTTGATGTTAAACTGCATTCCTTTTGCTCTCATATTTAACCATTAAGATCGATTGCATTAGATCTTCCCCATTTTCTGTAAGCAGAGTTGTATCATCAGCATAACTTAAATTATTGATGTTTCTGCCCCAATTTTCACTCTCCAATTTCTGACTCATCCAGTTACAATTTTCTCATAACTGATTCAGTATACAAATTAAATAGAAATGGGGATAAGATACAGCCCTGCCATACACCTTTTCAAATTTCAAACCAGTCCATCTCCAAATGATAGACTGGTTTGAACAGTTGGTTCTGACAGTTGCTTCTTGATTGGTGTAAAATGATCTTATTAGCTCAACCAAGGGTGCCAGGTACATTTGGTTGAGCTAATAAGATACAATAAATAAAAATACTAGATACAATTGTTCAAAGAAAACTTTCTCCATGCATCAATCTAATATTGACTCAAAATCAATGTGGCTTTTGTCCTGGAGGGTCAGTTGTCACCAACTTGGCTGCCTTTTGGTAATTTACTTCCATAAATGTTGATCATGGTAACTGAGGTTGATTTATTGGACCTGTCTAAAGCATTTGACACTTTCATCACAATCAGTTAAATCTCTCTCTCTCTCTCTCTCTCTCTCTCTCTCTCTCTCTCTCCCCCCCTCCCTCGTCCCTCCCCCCTCCCCCAGCTATGCTATTTGTAGTCCACTTTTGGATTGGTTACATGATTGTGTTACAGATCATTTATATTGGATAATTTATAATGGAAATACATCATGTGAATTATCCTTTCCTATGGTAGTTCCCCAGGGATCACTGTTAGATTCTCTTCTTTTTCAACATGACATATCCCTAAACCAGAAGGTGGAAATCTTTTATTGTATGCTGATGACATTAAAATTTATAAATCCCATAACTCACTTCCTGTCTACATTAAATTTCAGACCTTGCTTGAATCCTTTTATCATTGGACCAAACTTAATAATCTACAAATAAATAGTTATTAATCATCAATGAAATAAGTGATCTTTCTCATTTCATATGGACTAAATTTCCAAATAGGCTAATAGGAGACTAGGTTTCATAAAGTTATTTTTCCTCTTTCAGCAATATCATCATTCTTCTTTTTCTTGGCGATTCCCTTCCTCTCTCTGTCTCTGGGTGGTTCAAAAATTTTTTTTTGGCTGGTGCAGCATACGCTTCGGGCTTCCTTGCACCATATGGCTATTAATAATAATACTCATTGATCCCGAGATCATGTGTCCCAAAACAAATTCGAAAAAATCATCTGGATTAAAATGATAAAGGTACTGAATGCAAAAGGATAAACTTGAGTAATTAATACAGAGCTGATTATGAGCATCTTTTAGCAAAATATCATTTAACCAACATACAGAAAAGAAATCAACTGGGGTTAAAACTAATATATAAAATGATTAATGTAAAATGTATGAACAACTCACTGACATATTGTGATGCTGTAGAATGGAGATGTATTGAATAAATGAAATGAAATGAAAGTATCAAAACTGTTAATATTTAAAATATTCAATAAATAGAAAACTGAGATTTTTTTTTTAGCCAGTTCGATACTTGAAGAAAAATAAATTTTTTCTGTAATTAAAAGCAGGAGTATAAAGGATATATATATATATATATATATATATATATATATATATATACACACACACACACACACTCCTGATTTTAATTAAAGAAACAGTTATTTATTTTTCCTCAAATATCAAACTAGCTAGGAAAAAATATCCTGGTTTTCTACACTGTTGTGCAAAACTTAAGGATCAGTCAGGTTTTCACCTGTTTTCACCTGACCTGGATATGGGAAAAGCATACTAAAGGAACCTCATGAGGTACAGAAATGAAGGAAACAAAACGGTACAGAGGGACTTTATTCAAAAATGGCAACATAGCACTGGCTGCCATGATACAGATGCATCACTGCCAAAGATGGAACAAAGGGAAGGGGTGGTGCTCAGTAGGAGATATGGCCACCCCCTAATGTCAATGCAGGTTTTTCACTGCTTGTCCATACTTAGAACAATGTTGTTGATAAATTCTTGCAGTAACATTGTGCATTCCTGTCAGCACCAGCTGGTGAACATTTTCTGGTTGGTGTGGACGTGCCTCTAGGTGTCTCCCCAGACATCCCATATGTGTTCGACAGGATTCAGATCAGTGGAACGGGCAGGCCAATCCATACAGTGTCCTCACTTTCCAAAAGCATATCAACAGCTGCAGTACAATGGGGTGTGGCTTTATCATCTATAAACACTAACTTGGACCAATGGCACCTCGGAACACACATGGGGAAAGATTACCTCAGTACAGTAGCGTGCACTGGTTACAGTACTGCCTTCCAGTATCTGGAATTGTGTATGTCAATCCAAGATAACTCCTCCCCAGACGAGAACACAGGCTGCCATATCGATTCCTTTGTGATGTTTGCGGGGTGATACAGTGTACCAATCTCTTGCCAGATTAGCTGATGTCCAGAATCGCTGCTGAGGCTGAATCTACTCTCATCAGCAAAGAGTAGCTTACCCCATTGCACTGCTGTCCAGTCCTTGTGTTTGATGCACCACTGTAAACCGTGTCTCTGATGGGCAGGTGTTAAAGGAACACAGCATACTGGCTGTCGAGCAAACAGTCCACCTTTGTGGAGTCACTTGACCACAGTAAACCGTGTATTCTGTGCAGCTGATTTGCAATGGATCCTGCTGTTTGGTGTCAGTCCCTCTTGGTCTGTAGGAGTATATAGCAGTCATCATTGGGCATTGTTTTTCATGGACTACCACCACTAGTCCTTTGAATAGCTCTGTACTTTTCATTCTGAAAGCCGACGATGCTATGAGCGATACCGAACTCTCCAGCCACACTCCTTGCACTTTGACCTTCCTTGAGCTTCACAATTATTCGGCCCTCAGTAAAGTCATCCAGATGTTCTCTGCTGGCCATTTTGTTGTCTGTAGCACTGTATGAAACCAATCGAATGTCTGTAACAATCGTGCTCACCATTCGGTAATTTGCACTTAACTGCTGCTTTTAACTGTTTGCGAGCCCTGTTATCACAATGCAAATTTTTGCAAGTGCACCAGCTTTCTACTGAATGGCCACAGTTATGCAAATTGCCACAGGCTGTTTCATTTGATTTTGTGGTTGTAACTTTTAGAAATAGTGTTGGTCCTTAAGTTTTGTGCACCAGTGTATTTAATATTTTAAATATTAACAGTTTCAATCCTTTCATTTCATTTATTCAATCCATCTCCATTCTACAGCATTACAACAAAAATCTCATTTCTTTTATGTTAAGCTTATCAAATTGTGAATATTTTAAATATCTATAATCACTTGTGCTTTATAATTGTAAAATTTTGGGGTTTTTTCCCAACTAATTTGATTTTAAACTTCAGTTTGCTTCATTGAGCTTAAAACACTTCATGAGTTTATCTTTTATATTTTTTCTTCCTTTTTAATTGTATGGTTGTATCTCTGTTATGTTGAGTATTGTACAATATGAGTTTTCTCACACTTTGCAAAAAGATAATTATAATGTGGGATGTTAAATAAACAAATAAGCAAATGTGGCTAAAAATGAATGCTGTAGCCATTATTATACAATATTTGCTTTGTACACAATTATAACATGACTGTCATTTACCTGGCTTGACATGCTGAAAATATTGGTTGGTAGTAGGGATTGCAGTACCAGTATTCCATACTATTTTTGGTACGGAAATACTGGTATTTTTGTCAGTAAAATTTCAATATTTTGGCTTTATAGCCTTAGATCCTAGAACTAAATTTAAAATTTTCATTTTAGTTGTGCATAAACAGAAATTGCTTCAAATTGCAATGTCAAGCTGCTTGTATAAATGATAATATCTGTATGTGACTGGACCTGAGCAATGGAATTTCCAACAATCAGAATTAGTGACACCTTATAGCCTCTTAATGAACAGCTTCCCAAAACTAAAAATGCAATATTACAAAAATATAATCTAAGGAAGTACAACCATTTGACATGAGTGGACAGTTTAGTTTCAAGTCAGTTTGGTGTGACATAAGCACTGGGAAAACAAAATTGTGTATAGAAGTGTTATAGGCCAAACAACTCTGAGTATAATGAACTGAACAAAAAAAAATAGTTGGCCAGTAGGAGTGTTATAGGCCATACGACTCTGAGTATAATGAAAAACTTAAAAAGATTGGGCCAGTAAATCAGATTGTCTTATAATGGGGAAATTTTAATTTCCCACATTGACTGCAACTTGTGGGTTGGTCACTCAACACTAGCAAGGCTTTTGTGGATTTACTGGATGATTGTTTTCTACAGCAGCATGTTTGGGAGGCAACTAGAGAAATTAACACTCTTGATTATCAGTAGTGATTCTTCATGCATCAAGTGTATGCAGATAGGGGAACCAATAGGTGGCAGTGATCAGTGTGCTGATGTGAGATTTACTCAAAGAGGTACCTACCATCAGGGGTAAAGGGAACAATTTTTGTTTCATAAAGGTGACTACAGCAGTCTGAGATTGTTTTTAAATTCTATACAGTGGGACCAACTGATGATGTTACCAACAGCCAATTCTAGATGGGAAGCATTCAAAGAATTAATCTTGGAAGCTATTAGGCTTTTCATAACGACTAAGAAATATTGTTCAAGGTTTAGGCCTAAATAGATCTCAGAT
The DNA here is from genome assembly GCF_048544385.1 of Mastigoproctus giganteus. Taxonomy (NCBI): domain Eukaryota; kingdom Metazoa; phylum Arthropoda; class Arachnida; order Uropygi; family Thelyphonidae; genus Mastigoproctus; species Mastigoproctus giganteus. Next base: position 156,860,393 of record NC_143586.1, on the reverse strand, counting down.
GAACTGAGACATGTGGAAGAGAATAAAAATGCATGGAATTCATATAAATTAACAGGTGACACAGAAGCCTCTGATAGATATAAGCTGGTCTGTAATCAAGTCACAAAGGAGGTTAGGCAGGTGAAGACAGATTATGAGAAATCTTTGGCAAAGGATGCAAAGAAAAACAGCAAAGAGTTCTCTACTTATGTGAACTATAGAAGGAAAAGGATGAATCGCATTGGACCGCTTAACATAGATCAGTTGACTATTGATGATCATGCTCAGGTAGCTGATAAACTGAATGAATATTTTCTGTCTACATTTGCACACGATGGGTTATTCAATGAGGAGAATGCCAGAAGTTTATCAAATTCTAACAGGGAGCTAAGTGATTTTGTAATAACTGAAAGCAAAGTGGAGGAGAAATTGAAGTAAAACATAAGGAAGCCACCTGGGGTGGTGCTCCCAAAAACCTCTCTCAGGCTTCTTGATTCCATTCAGAAGAGGGCAGTTAGGTTAATTAATGATTCATTTCTAACAGTCTCTCCACTTGCTTTCTCATAGACGCACTGTTTCTGCTGCATGCCTCTTCTACAGATACTTCCATGGGCACTGTTCTTCTGAATTGGCTTCTATAATTCCCGCTCGGTCTTTCAAAAAAGTCCGAACACGTGCAGCCACCAGCCAACATCCATTTACTGTCCAACTTCAAACCCACAGAACCAACTTTTCATCTTCCTCATTTATTCATTCAACTGCCATTTTCTGGAACAACCTTCCTTCACACGTATTTCCTGAAAATTACAATCTACAGAAGTTCAAGTCCAATGTCAACAAATATCTTCTTTCGTCTTCTCAACCTTCAACCAGCACGGTACTAAGTACTATAGGTTGTAATACCTCTCGTGTTTGGGGTTCACATAAAAAAAATGTTATGTTATATGATATAACTTTACACATTTATTTATTTTTCATTATTTTTAAAAAATATTTCATTTTACATAGTTTTCTATTTTAAATTCAATTTTTATGTAAAATACTATTATTATTCAAAAAAATACTAAAATACTAAATTTTTTTTTAATTTTGCTGTAGTTTTGCAGTCACTAGTTGGTTGCCTGCCAACTGGTGACTGCATACCAGTGACTGCACATTAGTGCTACCTACACATTAGGTGGCTCTAATGTGTAGCTGTGATGATTGCTTTTAGCATTAGTAGAGGCATATGATGCAAGAAAGCAAGCTTATGCAGCATCAGCCAAAAAAAAAAAACTCCCATTTCACCCCTCCATTCATTCCAAGTACCTGTCCAGCTCAGCCTTAAATTTATTTAGGCTATCAACTTCCACAACAAAGGATGGAAGTCTGTTCCACCAACCAACCACCTGCTGGCTAAAGGCAAACTTCCACATATCTATCCTACATCTGTCTTTCCTCAATTTGAATTTATGCCCTCTCAAATGATTATTCTGTGCAAGAGGAAGAATTTAATCAGCATTGAGCATGCTCGGAGATGATGAAATTCTTCCTCTTGCTCAGAATAATCATGTGCTCTTGCTCAATAGTTTATAAATATAGTTTTAATGTTTATTTTAAATTCTTTTGTGAAACTAGAGTATTGTGTGATAAGGTTCATCAGATTTGACTATTTATAATCATAGAAAGGTAATATTTATGCTAACTTTACAATGTCTGTTTTGGCAGTTATAGCATTCTTTGTTCTAACTGTCAATTCCAGCTATCTATGCTAACTGTCAATTCCAGCATAGGCAGCTGGAATTGACAGTTAGCATAGGCTGCTGGTATTTGAAAATCTGCTTTTTAAATTCTACAAGTTATGGATGCATGGGACTTTAATTAGGTGGAGGCATTTGTCACATCGATTAGTTGATTATCTAATTTTGGGACAAAATATCACCTTATCGGAAAAGATATAGATTTTTAAAGACTTGAGCTTCAATTAGTTAAGGCATATACAGCCTTATAATAGTGCTACCACTGGAAAAAGACTTACCGGTCTACTCCACTGTTATTCACCAGAAAACTTTATGAATGAGCTCAAGAATAAATCTATGATGCTAGGAAAGGTCAGTGGAACAAGCAGAAGAGATCAGCAAAGAACACGCTGGCTCAAAACCAAGAGCAACACTGGCACAAACATGAAGGATGTCGAAGAAGTTGTTGAAGACCAGACAGCATGGAGGCAGCTCACCCATAAAGTCGACTATGACTGAACGGATGGAAACAACAGTTGGTAGGTATAAATGGCATTATTGCCATTTTTAAATAGCATGTACACCTTCAATCTTCCCCCACCCAATGTATTTTTATGCCAAAACAAGCAGTCCATACAATTGTCTGCTTGAAGCAAAAAACTTGTTTAACAGGATGGAAGACAAGATCAATGAAGAGAAAGCTCAGCAGACTTTTGGCTCAGAGGCAACTTCTAAAGCTTCTCAGTCAATTTTAAAGTTTTTCAATCGTAGAAAAAGCAATGAGAGATAACTACAGTGTTAAGAAGAAACTACTCGGAAAAGGATAGCAGCAAAATTGATCTTGAATAAATAGAAGTTATTTTGTAAAACTCATTGTCAGTAATCCTTGAATGGCCCTTGTATATTTGGTATGCATAGTTATTTTTAATTATCCCAAGAATTAAGTTTAAAAGTTAATGTTCAGCCTTTATTAATGTAATTCTTAGCGGGGTTTTTTCTAGTTCACATTTGTAAAGTGAAAAATGTTTTCTAAAACTGCAGATGGGTTTCTAATATCTGCCATTCTTAGGAGAAAAAAAAAAATCTGCTAGCATAAATTGTTAGCATACATCAAAATTTGATTTAAAAAAAAAAAAAAAAACCATTTATTCCAATATTCATATCAGTTCAGAATGTCAAAGTTGAAATGCATTTTTTTTTTTTTTTAAATGATGTAAGAAGCACTTTTTTTTTTCCCCCATTATAAAAACAACACTTACCTTGGTTCTATTTTCAGGATAATGTTTGTGGCAGTATTTCATTATGATCAGTACATCATAGTTATTGATATGGATGGTAAAAACCAAAGAGAACTTGTCAGTAGTACAGGCTATCCTTTATCACTTTCTCTTGATCATTTGGAAGGCAAACTGTTTTGGGCAGAAGAACAACATGGGTCTGTCCATTCAATGGATTTGATTGGAGCACCAAGAAAGTGAGTACTGTATGGACTATGTGAACTTTAAACTAATAGCCAATCAGAAAAAACGAAAGTTCTTCACCTGTACACAACACCAATTCTTTGTAGCCTACCTCCTAGTGAGCTAAAGCACCATGAAAAAATGATCATTCATTTATTTACTGTATGATAGCATCCAAGTCTTATAGAGATTAAGGGATGTTAAAAGCTATAATGCATCATTATAAAACAGTAGTTCCCAAACTACTGAGATCTATGGACCCCTTCAAAAAATCAAACCAAGTTTGCAACTGTGTGTGCACGTGCACACTGGGTTTTCTGAAAAGAAAATTCAAGGTTCTATGTTTAAAACAACATTTTTATTTTTAACATAAATAAATAATAACTATTTATCAATTTTGCTATACATAAAACAAATAATTTGACCAGTTTCAGAGGATCCATTTTGCAGACCCCCTGGAACTGATCTATGGACCCCCAGGGGTCCGTGGCTCCAGTTTGGGAAACGCTGTTATAAAATTTTTTTTTTTTTTTTTTTTTTTTTTGGATTATGAAATATACTGTGTTCTTGGAAAACTGTAAATTGATTGATGTATAAAAAAAATTGCCAGGTTTGAATAATTATCATTTATTTACACATTTCTGCCAATAATTTATCCAAATCTTTTCAACTTTATTCAGACTGCCCACAGAACACTAGGTGGGAATTTACTCCAAATTTCTGCACTCCTACTCTGCAGTTATAAATTTATGGCCCCTTAAAGGTGTGTGCCATCTGAGAAATAGTAAAGTTGCATTCAGTTTATTTAGCCTCTTAAATTTCATCTACTTGACATAGGTAACTACGAAGATGCTTAGTTTCCAAAGATTGCATTTTACAGAGGGCCAGGATTTCTTGATAAGAATATCATTTTAGGTCTTCAACTAATTTTGTTGCTTTTTCTCTATGCCCTTTCCACCAGATCTCTCCTTCCAATTTTTGTGAGGTGATCTGATTGAGGTGTATTAAACTCTGGCAGTAATCTAGATAATCTTGTAATAACTGAGAGTAAAGTGGAGTCTAAATTTGTTGAAGATAAACATAAGAAAGGCAACTAGGGTGGATGGAATCTATCAAGTTATATTAAAGGAGGGGGCAAAGGAAGTAAGAAAAACAATTAGCCATAATTATGAGAACTTCCTTGGACTCGAGAGTTACCCATGGACTGGTGATGTACAAATGTGACCCCAGTCCACCAAGGAGGACCAAAGGGCGACAAGTAATTATAGACCTGTTAGTTGAACTTCTGTTCAGGAAAATTAATGGAGGCACTGGTTAAAGAAGCATTGCAGGATCATCTAAACAACACTTGTTATAGCTTGGACACAGCATGGGTTTGTTAAGGGAAAGTCTTGTCTGACCGATTTGATTGGATACTGATGTGGCCACAAAGGAACTGGATGCAAAGAGTAATTTTGATATTATATATTTGGATCTTAGGAAGTCTTTTGATACTGTTACACATGGAAGACTGCTGCACAAATTGGAGCAGTGTGGCATTGGAGGCAAATTGCTGAATGGGATGGTTGAATGGGAGAAGACAGTGGTAATCATTGGACACTGCTCTTTGTGGACAAATGTTTTCAGTAGAGTGCCCCAGGGTTCAGTGTTGGGCCCATTGTTTTGTGTTTATTAGTGATATTTATTGTGGTATAACAGGCTTAATGTTCAAGTTTGCAGATGATAAGAAGATCGGCAGGGTTGTTAATGACAGTTCACTGCTGCAACAGGATCTAGAAAAGTTGAGCAGGTGGACTGAGATGTGGCAACTGAAGTTTCACATTGACAAATGTAAAGTACTGCATATGGGAAGCAGTAACCCCAGAGTAACGTATCAACTGTGTGGTACTACATTGACAGTGGTAGAGAGCGAAAAGAAATGGGGGGGTAATTGCGCAGGCAGATAAGTTTTCTGAGCAATGCAGATGGTCTGCAAGACTAGCTCATGTTGTCTTGTCAATGAGATACAAGAATTTTTCTAGCAGGGATAAGGAGGTGATTATCCCCTTGTATAAGGCAATGGTCAGATCACACCTTGAGTACTGTATACAGGTCTGGAGGCCTCATTTTAAGGATGTAGAGCTGTTCGAATGAGTACAGAGAAGGGCAACAACAGAAGGGCCAAGAATGGAACGAAGTTTTGCTCTTACGAGGAAAGGCTTATGCTTTGCAAATTAGTGTCTAGAGAACAGGCACCTGCAAGGTGATCTGATTGAGGTGTGTAAAGCCTTGAAATCCCATCAGCATTGAGCATGCTCAATGCTGATGGGATTCTTCCTCTTGCTCAGAATTTCCTGAGAGGGCATAAATTGAGGAAAGACAGTTGTAAGATATTTGTGCAGAAGTTTGCCTTTAGCCAGTGGGTGGATGGAACAATCTTCTGTCTGTCATTGTAGAAGTTGATAGCTTAAATAGATTTAAGGCAAAACTAAAACATTTGGAGCAAGTGGATGGGTGAAATGAGGTCTCTTTTTTTTTTTAGCTGATGCTATATAAGCTTGCTTTCTTGTATCATGTGCCTTTGCTAATGCAATCCACTATGTATTATTAAAGATGTAGCTTAATCAATGTCTTATACAATGGGATAATCACATCTTTGTCCCTGCTGGCAAAGTTACTATATATTATCAACAGAACTTCCATGGGCTATTCAAGTAGCCTGTTGCTAGAGTTTCATGTCTCACTGGACAATTAACCCTGTCTTTTTCCTTTTTAATTACCTCAAGCTTAGTTCAACCCAAATGGATTGCCCTAAGACCGATATGGATGTCAGATGAAATGAGAATCATGGCAGAGAAGAAAAATGTGTAGGATGCATATTAAATTATCAGGTAAAACTGAATTGGTAGATATAATCTAGTCTGTAATTAAGTCACAGCCGACCCGGCTAGCCGGGTAGGTAAAGCGCCTACCTGGCAACCCTAGGTCGCAGGTTCAATTCCCGCCTCGGGCTGGATATCACGATGGTGCTGAACCAACCGGTTGGTTGGATATCCCGGCCATGGTACACGAAGGAAGCAAGAAAAAACTGGTTTCTTCGTGTATTAATCACATTATACGAAATAAAAATTAAGTCACAAAAAGAGGTTAGGCAAGTGAAGGTAGATTAAGAGAGATCTTTGGCAAAGGATGTAAAAAAAAAAACAGCAGATTTCTTTACATGTTAACTCTAAAAGGAAGGTGATGAATCAGATTAGGTCAACTTTGATATAAATGGTTCGACTGTTGATGATCCTGCTCGGATAGCTGACAAACTGAATATTTTTCATCTATATTCACACATGAGGAATTCTGTAGGGAAGTGGAGGATAGAAGCTTATTACTATTAGTTGAGGCATATGATGCAAGAAAGCAAGCTTATTCAGCATCAGCCAAAAAAAAAAATCGTTCCCATTTCACCTATCCTGTCACTCCAAATGTTTGTCGAGGTCAGCCTTAAATTTATTTAAGCTATGAACTTCCCTTCCACAACAACAGATGGGAGTCTGTTCCACCATTCAACCATCCACTGGCTAAAGGCACATATTTTACAACTGTCTTTGCTCAATTTGAATCGATGCCCCCTCAGGTTCTTGATCTGAGCAAGTGGAAGTATCCCATTAGCATTGAGCCTGATCAAACCATTCAAGGCCTTATACACACATCAATTAGATCACCTCACAGGTGCCTAGTCTCTAGATGATAGAACTTGCAGTAGTTAAGCCTCTTGGTAAGAGCATCCCTTTGTTCCTCTCACCAATCTTGTTTCCTTTCTCTGTACTTGTTCTAGCAACTGTACATCCTTCTTAAGATGAGGCCTCCAGACCTGAATGCAGTACAAACAATCAATGATATATAGGAATCAAAATTCCTATACATCTTTGACAAAAACTCCATGACCTGCTCTGGCAGTCTATCTCCACTGCTCAGAACTTATTAAACTAACAGTGGTTTAATGATTTTGTAATAACTGAGAGCAAAGTGGAGGAAAAATTGAAGTTTAATATAAGAAAGGCACCTGGGGTGGTTGGGATCTATCCAGTTATATAAAAGGAGGTGGCAAAGGAAGTAAGCAAACCCTTAGCTATAATTATGAGGGTGTCCTTGGACTCGGGAGGTCTCCATGGACTGGAGATGTGTGAAATGTATTCCCTATTCACAAAGGAGGATCAAAGGGTGACAAGAGCAATTACAGATCTGTTAGTTTAATTTCTGTTCTGGGAAAAATAATGGAGTCATTGGTTAAAGAAGCATTACAGGATCATCTAGACAAGACTGCAGTAATAATTGAGACACAGCATGGGTTTTTAAGGGGAAAGTCTCTTGTCTGACAAACTTGATTGGATAATATGATGTGGTTATAAGGGAACTGGTGCAAAAAAAAATTATATCATATACTTATATTTCAAGAAATATTTGGTACTGTTGCATATGGAAGACTACCATACAATTTCGAGCAGTATGGCATTAAGGAAAAATTGGCACAATGGAAAAAAGGGTGGTTGAGTGGGAGAAAACAGAGTGGTAATTAATGGACACTGCTCTTCATGTACTAATGTTATTAGTGGAGTTCCCCAAAGGTCAGTGTTGGGACCATTGATTTCTGTATTTATCAATGATATTGATGAAGGTATATCAGGCTTAATGTGCAAGTTTTCAGACAATACAAAGTTTGGCAGGGTAACAAGTGAATTCCAGTTATACATTTAGGCCCTAATCAATGGCAGTTGCATCAAGAAGGGAAAATTAAACTTTTGGATTTAAGCTAAAAGTAGTATAATATGCCAAAGTACGTGGGAACAGAGCAGCAGAACGAAATTTCAGACCACTGCTTTTTGAAAGATGTTAATGACAGTAAGGATGGTATACATGACAGTAAGGAAGATCAAAGGCCGACAAAATTATTTATAGACCTGTGAGTTTAACTTCTGTTCCAAGAAAATTAATGGAGGCACTGGTTAAAGAAACACTGCAGGATCATCTAGACAAGACTTCAGTTATAGCTCGGACACAACATGGTTTTGTTAAGGGGAAGTCTTTCCTGACCAATTTGATTGGATACTATGATGCAGTCACAAAAGAACTGGATGCAAGGAATAACTTTGATATTATATACTTGGATCTTAGAAAGGCTTTTGATACTGTTGCACATGGAAGACTGCTGCACAAATTGGAGCAGTGTGGCATTGGAGGCAAATTGCTGCTATGGATAAAGGGGTGGTTGAGGGGGAGAAGACAGAGTGGTAATCAATAGACACTGCTCATCGTGGACTAATGTGTTGGGTCCATTATTGTTTTCTGTATTTATAAATGATATTGATGATGGTATATCAAGCTTAATGTCCAAGTTTGCAGACAATACAAAGGTTGGCAGGGTTGTCAAGGACACTACTGACACTATGCTGCTGCAACAGGATCTGGAAAGGTTGAGAGGTGGCAAATCAAGTTTAACATTGACAAATGTAAAGTACTACATATGGGAAACAACAACCCCAGAGCAACGTATCAACTCTGTGGTACTACACTGACAGTGGTAGAGAATGAAAGGGACCTGGGGGTGGTTGTGCAGGCAGATATGAAGTTCTCTGAGCAGTGTGGACAGGCTGAAAGAGTAGCTCATGGTGTATTGTCAGTGATATATAGGAATTTTTCTAGTAGGTATAAGGTGATTATTCCCTTGTATAAGGCAATGGACAGGCCACACCTAGATTACTGTATACAGGTCTGGAGGCCTCATTTCAAGAAGGGTGTAGAGCTGCTGGAACGAGTACAGAGAAGGGCAACAAGATTAGTGAATGGAACAAAGGGGTGCTCTTACGAAGAAAGGCTTAAGTTTTGCAAATTAGTGTCTGGAGACTAGGCACCAGTGAGGTGATCTGATACAGGTGTATAAAGCCTTGAATGGTTTGAGTATGCTCAATGTGGATGGGATTCTTCCTCTTTCTCAGAATAATCACCTGAAAGGGCATAAATTCAAATTGAGGAAAGACAGATGTAGGATAGACGTGTGGAAATTTGCCTTTAGCAACCAGGTGGTTGGTGGAACAGACTTCCATCCCTTGTCGTGGAAGTTGATAGCCTAAATAAGTTTAAGGCTCAGCTGGACAGGTATTTTGAACGAACAGAGGGGTGAAGTGAAAGTGGTGTTTTTTTTTTGTATGATGGTACATAAGCTTGCTTTCTTGCATCAAATCCCTTTACTAATGCTAATACTGCTGCAACAGGATCTAGAAAAGTTGTGTAGATTGCTGAGAAATGGCACTTAAAGTTTAACATTGACAAATGCAAAGTACTGCCTATGGGTAGCAGTAACTCCAGAGTAACATACGAACCATGCGGTACTACACTCAGTAGTGTGAGAATGAAAGAGACTTGCGGGTAATTGTGCAGACAGGGTACCAGAGCAGGTCATAGGGGTCTTGTCAATGATATACAAGAATTTTGCTAGTAGAGAACAAATTGATTTTCCTTTTTAAAAGGCAGTGGTCATGTCACACTTTGAGTAATGTGTACAGGTCTGAAGGTTATTTTAGGAAGGTTGTAGAGTTGCTGGAGAAGGGCAACAAGAATGGTGGGGGAACAAAGGGGTGCTCTTCCCTAGAAAAGTTAAATTGCAGCATTTCCACTTGCAGTCTGCCAAATGTACTGCCATGTACTTTTTCTAACAGAATCTCAGTTATCGGTTGATTTAACTACTGCTCATCTCAGATGCCCAAATTATTCACTGTAAGATTCCTTTCTTCTCAAAGGTGGTACTTGTGCATATGTCCGTTCTGATATTCCCTGTCAGAGACTTGGTAATTTGGAATCTACTCTTTGATCTTCTCTGGCTTAATCTCTCTACCTCATTGTGTAAAATTCATCTGTTGTCTCTACCGTTCTCCCAACTCCACTAATCACTTGGAACTCTTTGACTTCCTGTCTTTGCAACTTGACTTTCTCTAGTCCAACTTTTTTAACAGTGAAGTAATTTTCTTTGATTTTAATGTTCACAACTCCAGCTGGCTTCCGTTTTTCTAGTCACACTGCCCCTGCTGGTTGAGATTCTGAGGCTTTTGCAATTATTAATGACCTTGCGCAGATTGTTGATTTACCTACAAGAATACCAGACAATCCTAATCATACAGCCAACACGCTTGATCTTTTTCTTGATCTTGATCTTAAGTACACAGTCAAAGTGAGAGGGCCTTTAGGCACTTCAGATCACAACTTGGTGATCGTCTCTTCTCCAATGGCGCCTTTATCTCATGGAAATTCCCAACCTAGTGTTGTTTGGCATTACAAGAATGCAAAATGGGATGACCTGAGATTTATTTTCTACTTTTCCTTGGTCGGAGTACTGTTTCAAAACTTCCAATGTCAACGTTTGCTCAGATTGTGTCAGTGAAATTATTCTTGCACACACTGTATTTGTCAGCTTATAAGACTTTTCCGCCCCTTATAAATACCTTAAAAATTCGACCTGCACATTAGAAGCCGAAAGTGGCAAAACAGCACATGTGCAAAACTGAGAGTTAACTTATTGTAGTTAACTACTATATGTTAGTACACTATTCAATAATTACCAGGCTGTTGTTGGAGTAACAAGTGAATTCCAGTTATACATTTAGGCCCTAATCAATGGCAGTTGCATCAAGAAGGGAAAATTAAACTTTTGGATTTAAGCTAAAAGTAGTATAATATGCCAAAGTACGTGGGAACAGAGCAGCAGAACGAAATTTCAGACCACTGCTTTTTGAAAGATGATTCATCAATGGAGGAAACAGGAAGTTTTATTACAAGAAGCTGATAAAACAAAGCACAACCTTCGTAAAATTGCACTTAAACGGCCAAATTTGAAGAAAACTTCTGCAATACTCACATCTAAGTTGGATAATGCAACTTAGACTTGAGTATTGCAGTGAGTACTAAAATGATAACAGAAGCACAGAAACAAGCAGCGGATATTGGGATACATGACTTTAAAGGAACTGGACCTTAGTGTTATTGCTTCATGAAAAGAAATGGGTTAAGTTTATTTTCAAGAACTAGAATAGCCCAGAGAATGCCTTCTGAATATGAACAGAAAATGAAGCAACTACGAACTTAGCCAAATCGGTAATATGGATGAATTTCCATTGACTTTTGATGTGCCCATCCAATAAAACCATAAATCTGAGAGCAAATATCTATAACTATTAAAACCACTCGAAATGAAAGGACATACTACAGCACAGTTTTAACTTGTGCTGATGTGATCTAACTTCCGCCAGTGTTAATTTTTAAATGAAAAACTTTACCGAAAGATAAATTGCCAAATGGAGTTTATGTACTTACAGTGCAGCTCGTGACTCTGATGTATTGGGATGCTGCTTCTTAAAATTACATTAAATTGCCTTGGTTATAAGACATGTAGATGGTAATAATAGCAAGCAAGTTAAAAACACTAAAATAACTGGACACTTGGCATTAACAGACTTGTGTAACTCAATTTTATTTAAAAATAAAATCAGTTCTTCGGTTTTTATATGTTGAAAAAAGAATAATAACTTTTTCATTCAAGTTCGGTGCACTGTTCAAATTGGCACTGCTCGCTCCGCAGTTCCTTTGACTCGTTTTATCACCTCAATTGCGTATTGGCAACCTGCCACCTAAGCATTGACTCAACTACTGGGGCCTAAATGTGGAATTGCATAGTGCACAGTTCCACCTATGTTAAACTTCAAAATTGAAAACTATTTTGTTTTTATTCGTTTATTATTGAAATGATTATTGGAAATAGAGGTTGAGTATACTATATGCAGGACCTGTTAATAAAAATATTCATTGCATTGTGTTCTTCACAAAATTTCATATAACTCCATTGACTGTATATTTAGATTTAAAAAGCTGGGGATACTGTAGTTCCACAGTGACTACCAGCAAGCCACCCCTGTGTACTTGTACAACCAAAGGGATGGGTGGATGAAGAATGTATCAAGGACTGGTTTATAAAAGTTTGGTCCAAGCATCCTGGTGCACTACTGCATAAAAAAAAAAGAAGTGTGCTACTAGTATGGGATCAGTTTAGAGCACATAGGACTGAAAACATCAAACAATTGGCTGAGATGATGAACACAGAATTGGCAGTAATTCTGGGTGGCTTGACTTCCCCCCGGCGCCTCCGTAGCCAGGTGGGAAGGAGCAGCAGTGCGTAGCACACGCTTCTCGATTAGACCATCTAATCTCGGTTAGATTAGATGGGCTCTAACCCCGATTCGGGGTTAGAGCCCATCACCACCAAATATGGAGGATGCGGTAAGGTCAGGAATGACCACCGCATATCCCAGAGCACCAGTGAAATACCACCACTTTGCTTATTGGAGGCTTGAAGTGGTGAAACCCATGTTTAGTCTCTAGAGCAAAGTTTCCAGCATTTCCCCCCCCCCCATACTTCTCCTTCAAACCATGCACAGTACTAAGTACTATAGGTTTTGATACCTTTTGTGTTTGGGGTTTTCATAAAAAAAAAAAAGGCCTTAGTTGCTAATGCTCCTAAAAACCAAATAACAAACTTGACTTCCCAGTTACAGCTGTTAGATGTCAGTCAGCATCAATAAGCCATTCAAGAATAACGTGTGGGAGCAATATAATAAATGGATGATAGAAGGGGAAACCATGATACGATGCCTACAGGAAGGATGAAACATCCGTCAGTAGCACAAGTGTGTATGATGCTAAGGCTGAAATTGTAATAAAGTCCTTTAAAAATTGCAAATAAGTAATGCAATGGATGGCACTGATCATTTGTTGTATGAGAGTGGCTGTGATACTAGTGAAGAGGATGATTATGATGTTGAGGATCATCAGCCATTTTCAATCCACTGCAGGATGAAGGCATCTCCAGCAACTTTCCAGTTCCTTCTGATGTTGAGGATAATGATCAAGTCGGTAATGAATCTGAAGTTGAATAATACTAAAATAATAGGAGTAATAATCCTATACCTCTCTTTATTGGCTTTGGATTTTATTTTTATTGAATTTTAAATTTCCATTATATTAACATTGTTTATGTATAAATATAGTGCAAATGCATCAGAAATACATAGCTATATCTGAATAAATCAGAATATTGGTAAAACGGCATCGTTTTAAGTTATATCTCATATTGTGAATACCTTCACAACGAGTTGCCATGATATTGCACTACTTCGAATAAGTAACGCTTCACCTAAGGAGAAGACTAATGTTACTTATTCTCAGATGGATACCACCACCCAGACGGCATCGTTTCAGAGCTATTTGGCTCTTCTTCGGTGGGTGGGTAGGTACCCGAGTGATGCAACGATGGCAAAACAGTTATGAAGTATAACTCCACAATATGAGAGATGCCTGATGGTGTATCATGTATTTAGACTCAAGCGTTTAGGGCATAAGCCTCAAGCTATGAAGGAGTCTAAACTATGTATAAATATAGTGCAAATGCATCAGAAATACATAGCTATATCTGAATAAATCAGAATATTGGTAAAACGGCATCGTTTTAAGTTATATCTCATATTGTGAATACCTTCACAACGAGTTGCCATGATATTGCACTACTTCGAATAAGTAACGCTTCACCTAAGGAGAAGACTAATGTTACTTATTCTCAGATGGATACCACCACCCAGACGGCACCGTTTCAGAGCTATTTGGCTCTGAAACGTTACAGAGCCAAATAGCTCTGAAACGGTGCCGTCTGGGTGGTGGTATCCATCTGAGAATAAGTAACATTAGTCTTCTCCTTAGGTGAAGCGTTACTTATTCGAAGTAGTGCAATATCATGGCAACTCGTTGTGAAGGTATTCACAATATGAGATATAACTTAAAACGATGCCGTTTTACCAATATTCTGATTTATTCAGATATAGCTATGTATTTCTGATGCATTTGCACTATATTTATACATAGTTTAGACTCCTTCATAGCTTGAGGCTTATGCCCTAAACCCTTGAGTCTATTAACATTGTTTTCAAAAGCTTTTTATTTATTAAATTTACTGTTCCAAAATTAGGGTGCATATTCCATGCCACAGCATTGTGTGTGTTCTTTTGATGGTATTGCATCTACTAACAAGAGTTGAAGGAAGCTTTTTTTTTTTTAACATGTGCAATTCATAAGATTTTTTTTTTGCGATTTGTGTGGTTACACAATTTGCTGTTTTATATTAGCATTAGCTGAGGCATATGATGCAAGAAAGCAAGCTTATATAGCATCAGCCAAAAAACCTTCCCATTTTACCCATCTGGTCACTAATACTAATAGCATTCCTTTAAATGGTTATGATCATATTACTAAATTCTGAGGAAGATACATGAAAAAGGAATATAGATAAATTTAATATTACTAAAAATGGATATTTAAGTCACTGTGTAACTATATTTGTGTGACATGCTAGTTTTCAAAAAGGGGATGTGTAACACTCAAAGGCTGCCTAGCTGGTCATAAGCCACACAATCTGATGCAGTGGGCAAATACACAAGTTGGACACCCCTGAAGTAATGTAAGAATCTTGATTGCAGTGGAGCCATATGGTATTCACAGCATGGACTTGCTAAAGGAGGATCATGCCTCACCAATATGATTGGCTACTAAGAGGTTGCTATTAAAAACTAGATGCAAAGAATAACTTTGTTATTGTATAATTAGATTTCAGTAAAACTTTTGATACTGTATGACTTGCACAACTGTTGCATAAATTGGAGCAATGTGGCATTAGGGGTAAGTTCCTACTATGGATAAAAGGAATGGTTAAGTGGGGGGATGAGAGGTTATAAATGGCCACTGCTTTTCAGTCAACATCCTTTTATTTCCAGATCACTGGCCCCCAGAACAGCTTGGTTAGGCTAGAAGGGTTTACATTATGAAAATTGAAGGTGATAACATTGATTGAAATTACAAGAAAGCATAACACACTGAAATTACATATTTGCAAATATAAACAATGCAGTTTCAGACCTTGGAAAGAGGTACAGAAAAACAAACAGCGAAACCAAACAAGCTTAGGCATGAATAGCCTTCCACATAATGGTTATTGTTCATGTTTATATGCTTCTTTCAGGGTGTTGTGCCTGTAATACATTGAGCTGCAGAAACACGAGGCATGAATTCCAAGGGAGTTATACATTCCAAACATTTGCTGGAAACACTGATCTAGGGTACTGCACATTTTGAAGGGAAGGTCTTAGACAAGGTATTGCACTGCACTGGGTTCGTTCAGTGGTGTGAGGGTTTGTAGAAACTTCCTAGTTGTCAGTTGAATTCATTTGGTGGCAAAGAAGTTGTGCCAAGGCATGCCGATTCCTCTCCTTGATGATGGTTTCCTATGGTTTCATGCCAGGGTTTGCATAGAGCATGCGCTGAGAGATGGTAAAAAGGGTTACACATCTCTCTGTTTGGCCATATCAGGAGTCAATATTCACCCCAAAGAAACCTCTTCAGATGAGCAGAGGAGGTCTCTGACCAGAGCACAGATGCATAGAGTGGTATAGGGAGTAGAGTTTCTTTGGACATATTCCAGGAGGAACTCTTGAAGTCTAAGACTGACCAACTCCTGCTGGATTGCCCACTGAGCTGCAAGCATTTTTAGCCTGGCAGTATTAAGGTGGTCCTTGAAAGTTAGTCTGTCATCCCACTTAGACCCCAAATCAGTGTAAGAGTGAACCATTTTTAATGGCGGTCCCATTGATCATGAGTGTTATGCCATTCATTGTCCTCCTTTTTGTGAAGGCCATCTGAACTGCTTTCTGAGGATTCAACTTTAGTCCCAAATCTCCTAGATAATCCTTGAGTTCACCTGATCTGTGTTTCATAAGTGACTGCTTCAACATTTGCCAGATCATCAGAGGTGATCATCTTAAGATCATCAGCATAAGTTTGGGGGCTTCACAAGGAAGGGCTCTAAAGCTGTGGCAAAAACCATGAGGAAAGAACCCCTTGTGGGATGCTGACAGAGGTCATGGTGGTCCACTCCAGTCTATGGTTATGGTTTCAATTCTGAAATGTTTCAAAATTTTAACTAGTTCTGTTGTACTGAGTGTCAAAAGCTGCTTGTATATCCAGGAATATGATTTCTAGTTGTTTCTTAGAGTTTAGGCCTTTTTGGATTGCCCAGCTGGTCATTAAGAGATTAGACAGTGTAGACCTCCTAGGAATAACACTATGGAGATGCTGTGATTGTCCATTGAAGCAGTGATCAACTAAGATGGGCAGTATTGTGTTTTCAAAAACCTTTAGCAGCCCACAGGATATGGAGATAGATCTGTAGCCTTTGGGGGCTTTCGGTTTGTTAGTTTTTGCTATTGGTAGCAAGCAATAGCCATTCAAAATTGTCGGCGTGATTCCAGTCTCGAGAATACAGTTAAAGACTGTATGCAACAGGTCAATCACATGACACTGCATATTTTCAGTATAAAGAGCAGAAATTCATTGGGACCAACTGTAGGTTTGTTGGCAAGGCTGTTAATTGGCTGGATTATCATATCGCTTGAGATCTTAACATGCGCAAGCAAGGCCATGGCCATATTGGTGATGACCTCCACAGGGAGGGGAGGATGTTCCTGTTCAGAGTGGAAGGTTGACTGTGCCCACAGTTTGAAGGTTTCTTTGTTCATCCATTTCCACCTGACATCCACATGTAGAAGCGATACACTTGGAATTCCTAAGCCTTCTCTTGGTATACTGAAAATGGGCCATCTTCTGAGCATGCAGGAAATTTGCTCTTTGTTTATTGTAAGTGATGTGATTTAGCGGGGAGCCAGACCTTTTCCAGTTTCTGTGGGCTTTTTGTTTAAAGTATGTTTTGTCTTAAAGTTGAACTACCTCTTGGTTTTTCAGGAGATTTTAGCATTAGAGGCATATGATGCAAGAAAGCAAGCTTATTTAGCTTCATCCAAAAAAAAAAACTCCTTTCAATTTCACTCATCCATTCGCTCCAAAAGTTTGTCTATTTCAGCCTTGGAATTTATTTAAGC
Organism: Mastigoproctus giganteus; assembly: GCF_048544385.1. NCBI lineage: Eukaryota > Metazoa > Arthropoda > Arachnida > Uropygi > Thelyphonidae > Mastigoproctus > Mastigoproctus giganteus. The sequence continues at coordinate 156,843,245 of NC_143586.1, read as the reverse complement.
TATCAACTTCCACAATAACAGATGGAAGCTTGTTGCAGCAATCAACCACCCACTGGCTAAAGGCAAACTTCTGCACATCTATTCTACAACTGTCTTTCTTAGTTGGTATGAAAAGCCTAGTAGCTTCCAAGATTAATTCCTTGAATGCTTCCCAAATTGTCTTTGATGCACCAATGAAAGCATTGTTTCAATTCATTAGATAGGGCATTTATTGCCTCTTCCACTGGTTTGGAGCAGAGGTTATTTCATTTGAATGCTTTAAGTTCAGAAAGGATAACATTTGGTTTGATTATGTCAGTTGAGAACGTATTTACTGTATGCACCAGGTCCGCAGATTTGTTCACTGAGACTTTCGTTGACTGAGGTTGTAGGCACCTGTGCAGCTACAAACACAATCGGTAGGTTGTTTTACATGAATTTAGAATTATAGGGAATGATCTGAATTTGCTCAAAATTGTTGTAGACACTGTTAAGGATCTATTATGGCCATATTGGTGATGGCCTCCTCTCACTGTGGAGGCCATCACCAATATGGCCTTGCTTGCGCTTAATTTCCTCTGGTTGGTGGTGTATCCAGAGGGGTAGTCCCAAGGTTAGCATGGTATCTTCCATATCTTGCCTTGCATCCTTGTACCTTGGCAGAAGTAGGTTGAAATTTCCTAAAATGGTTGTTTGGATATTGAGGCAAAGATGAGAGAAATCCATGAAATAAGGTCTTCTCTGATTGGTGGGGTGTGTCCTGGCAGGAGATACACAAGGCAGATTTGGATCCTTGTTTCCATTTTTGCTGAAAATTGAAATGATTGCATCGTAGTGTGGTGTTTTAATGCTATGGACGTATAGCTACCTGAAAGAGGTCTTGAAGAAGATGGCAATACAACCTTCTCTCATATGCTTTATGAAGTTTGTAAGATAGCGACTGAATGAGAGGAGGACCCGAAGATGTTTCCCCCCTCATCAAACCATGTTCCTGAGATGCAAATGAAAGAAATGCCTCCACCCTGTAGGAGCAGGGCTTGCAAGGTATTCAACTTGTTAGCGAGGCTCCTAACATTTTGAAGCAAGAAATGATGATGACGTTTCGGTTACATCTATTTGTCTCGAGTCAGTTGATTGCTATTGGTGTATAATAGGGGCTCGTGGCTGGTGTCTTGTTTTGATGAATGGCTTAATTAACGCACTTGTCAGACTGCTGGGTTAAGAACCTCATAGTGATGAGCCCTAGGGAAAGAACACAACAAATGAAGAATATGAAGGGAATTTGGTTCTGATGGCTCTAACATCTACCTTGATGTCAAACTCATTGTGAAGGAAGCTTTTGATATCAGTGGCTTAGGTAGCAGCCCCAATCCAGTAATGAACAGCTTGGCATGGGAAGTCACAGAATAATGCAATAAATGGGCTTGAACAGGGATGAGTGTTAGGCCACTATTGTTTTTTAATATTTATTAATGACATTGATGTCAGTATTTCAATTTTTATTTATAAGTTTTCTGATGATGCAAAGGAAGGTACAGTGGTTAATAAAATTTATTAGGGTATGCTACTTCAAAAGGATCTAGATAAACTCAGAAAATGAGCTGGAAAATGTAATGTTTAAAGTGTTAGTTGTCTGATGGCACCAGGGCTTTCCCCATCTCTGCATTGTGTACTCTGTTTGCATGACACAGAACTCTGAAGGCCAGAGATATAAAGTGTGTGAGGAGTGGTTTGTTGTGTAGTGTTATGTTCTGTTGTTTCTCTGACCATTTAGCCATTGGCACAAGGAGGCAGGTCAGGTACCCAGTAGATTATTTAAGTACTTTGGCAGGACCTACCACCTATTTTCCAAGGATTTCAGTGGCAAGACCTATATTAAAAAAAACAAAAAAGACCGGGTGAACACTACAATTTGGGAAGGCTGAAAGAGGTTTACAAGAAAGCGGTTGAATTTTTAGATGTTGATTAGAATTTGGGGGCATTGTTAAGGGCATACTCAGTCGGTTTAGTTAGTGGGGCGGGGAACAAGAGAAACAGGTAGGATGGGGATGGTAGAGTAGGCATCCCCCAAAGAGGTCCGTGGGGACGAGCCCCACCAGGTGAAGTTTGGGGGAGGCAGGGAGGGGGAGAGACAGTGACCTAACTCCTCCCTCCTCTGCTTGGGAATGGGGTTTTAAAGGGAACCACATTTGAGTACCCAGTTCAGATTGCCAAATGGCATGTTGGCAGCAAAGTTGTAATATGTTTTCGTTGGTGATGGTTGTCAGGTCCATGTAGTGTCAAATCCAGTAGGAAGGTCAAACTGCACATCCCACTTGGAGGGTGGGATATGGTAGCTGGCAGTGGGAACCCATCAGGTGAATGGGGGGCTATAATTACCCCTTTCCTGGTGAAGGGGGAGAGCGCACACACACACTTCATTCATAATCTGCATTCTCACTCTACTTGCATTCTACTTTTATACTTTTTCTTTTTCTTATAGTTTGTTTTTTCCCCTCACTCACTCATTCAACTCTTTTCTCACACTAGGGGAATGCACTGGTGTGTAATGTAAATTTAAATTGCTTCTGCTAATGCTTAATAACACTTAGTTAATAGATAGAACTTCTTAATGTACCATTATTTTGAAATTCAACTTGATAAAAACCAGTTCTTGCAGCCCTTATTAATAGTAAAGCCCATGGCACTCTACTGATGGCACTCTCCCCAAACAACTCACCCAGATGCACGGTGCCCAAGGCAAAAGTTGTGGAAATTCAACCAAACTGCATAAAAATAAAATTGCCAAAATATAAACAGAGTAGAGACCACCAAAACTGTAATTAAAAATTCCTTGCCTAAAGGAGGAAGACACACACTGCTCCATCCCCCGGCCATCCCACATAAAACTGAAAACCAATAAACAAAACAAACATCCACAACAGATGACCCCCACAACAATGTCCTAGGCAAGCAACAATGAAAGAAAAAGGGGTTGTACACAGAAAAATCTCAAGCTCCCACGATGCACCCCAGAACATGGAACCAGACATGTACAAAACTCCAAACGGGTTAAAGGCCCACTGGAAGTTTCACACCCAAAAGTCCTGCGCCACAGTGACACCATTTTATAAGGGTCTCCTGCTGGAAAAGTTCACAGCTTGTCTTCAGTTTCAGAACTGCAATGGCTGAATTGATCAGAGGGGTGTGACCATGGGAATGCGCAAGAGCTTCGCGCTGGCCCGACCAGTCCCAAAGCTACTGCAGCAACAACATGTATGTGCATCAGAAGCTCCAGCCACACTGCATTCAGCGGCGGCACTGCCAACATAGCATGCGTCACAATCAAATGGACATTTAATTAAGTAATGTTGTTGATATCACATATCGAATATTCATGTGCTTCTTTGTATGTGTTAAATATGGTCCCGAGTTATGTGATGAAAATGTTAATGTTGTGTCTGTGTTGGCAAACACTTGCCTAAGTTTTGGCGAGTTGACCGTGATAGAGGAGGATGATCCGTGTGTTTTGTTTGGTATTGTGATTGCATTGGTTATTGATCCTATTTCCCACATTAGAGATTGTGTGTGTCGAATCAATTGTCGAATTTTCACTATGAACTTTTTTGTGAGATATCGCAATTATGTGGCTAAATCATCTTGTAAAGAGGTGTATTTGCTCTTTTGTCCCATTGCTCTTTTGTCCAAGAAATGTGGGCCCCGAGTGCCAAGCGAGTGATCATAGCGATATTTCCAAAGTGATTTGAAAGCGTTTTTTCTCTAAGCGACAGATTGTAGAGATTGTTAAAACCCTCTTTATTTATAAAATTATTTAATTTTGGCTTTTTCTAAATAAAGAACTAAGCTTCATATCAAGGAAGGAAAGACCCTTTCTTTTATATTTATATATATATAACCAATTTCTCTAACACACTAACCACTAATCTCTTATCGCTTGGTCACTGGTGGCACCGCTCCTGCCTCCACGTGGCGGGGCTGGTAGTCTGAGTATTAATCTAATACTCAGGGCGAAAAGGAGCAAATATGGATCCATTAATATCACCAACTGTAGAGCCTACGTGCTCGCATGAACTTGAGTCATCTCAAGCAAAAAGAATCAAAAAAGATGATTCTTCACATGACATACCTGCTTTTCTAATTTTACACTCTTTGTCAACGAAACCTCTTAGTAGCTTGTCGCCGTTTCTTGTGCAGAAAAGCATAGAGGCTGTAGCAGGTACTCCCAAAATTGTCAAACGCCTTCGCTCAGGAGATCTTCTTATAGAGACTTCCCATCCCAGTCATTCTAGACAACTCCTGAAGCAAACGACCTTCGGAGGCCTTCCCATTTCGGTAACCCCGCACAGAAGTTTAAACACCTCAAAGGGAGTCATCTCGGAATGGGACCTCCTTAATGTTTCTGAGGAAGAAATTGCCGAAGAACTTAAAGCACAACGTGTTGTCGGTGCTAAAAGAATTATGACCAAACAAGATGGTGTCCTTACACCCACAAGAAATGTTATCCTTACCTTCAGCAGTCCGAATCTACCAGAATCAGTAAAAGCTGGCTACCTTTCCTGTAAGATCCAACCATATATACCAAATCCACTTAGATGCTTTAAATGCCAGAAGTATGGTCATTCTCAAACAGCATGCCAAGGTAAGACAATCTGTCCCCTGTGTGGCTCATCAGACCATTCCCAAACTGAATGTACAGCAGCTACGCCAAAGTGTCCCAATTGCCAGGGTACTCACCCCGCATATTCTAGAACTTGCGAATTATGGAAAACGGGAAAGAAAATAATGAAGTACAAGGTAGAGAAAAATGTATCTTACCAAGAGGCACGTAAACAAATATTAAATGTGATCCCTGCCAAAACATATTCCAATGCAGTTAAAAACACTAAAGAATTTTCTACACAGACTTATATTACTATTCCTCCTAAATTATCTCTTATTCAATGGGCTAGATCCATCCTTGCGGATGGTGAGACACTAACAGCAACAAAGACAAAAAGTCCATCAAATTCTACTAATACAAAGCCATCCAAGCCACAACAAGACGTTCCAAACTCAGGCACATTATTAAAGGAGAAAGATGTTCATCGTACACAAAATAAACCAACTGAACGAACCATGGAAACCGATGAGAAATTAAACAATGATGATGCTGTTCTCATGCTTCATGCTGATGATGAGATGGATATTACTCGCCCAGTATTTTCAAAACGAGAGAAATATAAACAGGATCGAGGGAAAAACAAACGATCAGACCAATCCATCTAACCTAAACCCAAATAATGCAGAAAATTATTCAATGGAATTGTAGAGGACTAAGAAGTAATCTTGACGAATTAAAATACCTAATGCACCAGCATGATCCTGCATGTATTTGTCTACAGGAAACTTATCATCAAATTATAGCCCACACTTCTCGCGGTATACACTATATAGACGTGACAGATGTTCCGATTCTCCAGCAAGAGGAGGAGTAGCAATATTAGTTCGTAGTAATGTACCATCGAAACCCGTTCAGCTTTTCACTAATCTAGAAGCAATAGCCGTTCGTATTGTTCTTGGGATTAATCTCACCCTTGTCTCCATTTATATTCCACCAAACGTTTCATGTTCCATTGCAGAACTTGATAATTTACATAATCAACTACCCCAACCTGTATGCTTTCTAGGTGATCTAAATGCTCATCATCCTTTGTGGGGTTCCCCGAACATGGATCGTAGAGGGAGGATGATCGAAACTCTACTTGATAACCATCACTTAACACTACTGAATACCGGTGTGCATACTTATATTCACTTGCCTACAGGTTCTAGCTCTGCTCTGGATCTGTCCATATGTTCCTCGTCCATTTATCCTAGCTTTGATTGGACAGTATTAACTGACCTTCACAACAGCGATCACTTTCCTATAATTTGTGAAATACAGACGGATACAAACTATACATCTAACCAAAAAATTACGTGGAATTTTCACAGAGCTAACTGGGAAAAGTTTTCGAAAACAGTGCAATTTGATAACCATTTGATTCTTTCTGCATCTATTAATAATGCCACTAGACATATAGTAGAACAATTACTTGAAGCTGCTACCAGCGCAATACCGAAAGTTAACCTTATGAAACAAAGGTACAATAATTGGTGGACAAGGGACTGCTATCTTGCCAAAAGAAAACAAAGCTTGGAACACTTTTCGCCGAAATGCTACAATGGAGAACCTTATAAACTATAAACGGCTGAAAGCTGAAGCACGCCGAATTCGTCGAAAAGCTAAACAGGATGCGTGGATTCGATTCAGTTCTACCATCTGCAGAAACACTGACCCCAGAATAATTTGGAGAAAGATCCGTATCCTCAGTGGAAAGTGTCAACAAACCAAACAAAGCCCCAATCTTGTCCTGGAAAGGAATAGATATTTCTTCTCCAACTGATATTGCAGAGGCTTTAGCACAAACATTTGCAGTCACTTCATCATCTCAATCTTATGAAGACTCATTTAGACGCAAAAAAATTTCCGTGGAAAAATATAAAATTAACTTTGTTACAAAACAATCTCATTCTTATAACCTTCCGTTCACTATGAATGAACTCAACGAAGCTCTCCAGAATTCTAGAAATAGTTCTGCTGGACCAGATGGCATTTTCTATATAATGCTTTGCCACCTCAACTCAAACTCAAAATCTATATTACTGAAATTTTACAATAGAATCTTTGAGGAGAATGTTTACCCTGATACATGGCATCAGTCAGTTGTGGTAGCCATAGCGAAAGCCGGGAAAGATGCTTCCTCTCCCAATAGTTATCGTCCTATATCTTTGACCAGCTGTTTAGGAAAGATAATGGAAAAGATGGTACACAAGAGACTTGTCTGGATTATTGAAGATCAAGATGCTATATCATGCCATCAATTTGGTTTCCGCCGTAACAGGTGTACAACTGATGTCCACATCAAGGTTGAAGCTCACATTCGAAATGCTTTTCTTAAGAAACAGCACATGGTAATAACATTCGATATTACCAAAGCATTCGATACAACCTGGAGATATGGAATCCTCCAAGACTTATACAAACTTGGACTGAGAGGTAACCTGCCTAGATTCATTCAGAATTTTCTTCACCTCAGGACCTTTCAAGTAAGATTCCAGAATGAGCTGTCCAAAATTCACACACAAGAAGAAGGAATACCTCAAAGGGAGTCATCTCGGAATGGGACCTCCTTAATGTTTCTGAGGAAGAAATTGCCGAAGAACTTAAAGCACAACGTGTTGTCGGTGCTAAAAGAATTATGACCAAACAAGATGGTGTCCTTACACCCACAAGAAATGTTATCCTTACCTTCAGCAGTCCGAATCTACCAGAATCAGTAAAAGCTGGCTACCTTTCCTGTAAGATCCAACCATATATACCAAATCCACTTAGATGCTTTAAATGCCAGAAGTATGGTCATTCTCAAACAGCATGCCAAGGTAAGACAATCTGTCCCCTGTGTGGCTCATCAGACCATTCCCAAACTGAATGTACAGCAGCTACGCCAAAGTGTCCCAATTGCCAGGGTACTCACCCCGCATATTCTAGAACTTGCGAATTATGGAAAACGGGAAAGAAAATAATGAAGTACAAGGTAGAGAAAAATGTATCTTACCAAGAGGCACGTAAACAAATATTAAATGTGATCCCTGCCAAAACATATTCCAATGCAGTTAAAAACACTAAAGAATTTTCTACACAGACTTATATTACTATTCCTCCTAAATTATCTCTTATTCAATGGGCTAGATCCATCCTTGCGGATGGTGAGACACTAACAGCAACAAAGACAAAAAGTCCATCAAATTCTACTAATACAAAGCCATCCAAGCCACAACAAGACGTTCCAAACTCAGGCACATTATTAAAGGAGAAAGATGTTCATCGTACACAAAATAAACCAACTGAACGAACCATGGAAACCGATGAGAAATTAAACAATGATGATGCTGTTCTCATGCTTCATGCTGATGATGAGATGGATATTACTCGCCCAGTATTTTCAAAACGAGAGAAATATAAACAGGATCGAGGGAAAAACAAACGATCAGACCAATCCATCTAACCTAAACCCAAATAATGCAGAAAATTATTCAATGGAATTGTAGAGGACTAAGAAGTAATCTTGACGAATTAAAATACCTAATGCACCAGCATGATCCTGCATGTATTTGTCTACAGGAAACTTATCATCAAATTATAGCCCACACTTCTCGCGGTATACACTATATAGACGTGACAGATGTTCCGATTCTCCAGCAAGAGGAGGAGTAGCAATATTAGTTCGTAGTAATGTACCATCGAAACCCGTTCAGCTTTTCACTAATCTAGAAGCAATAGCCGTTCGTATTGTTCTTGGGATTAATCTCACCCTTGTCTCCATTTATATTCCACCAAACGTTTCATGTTCCATTGCAGAACTTGATAATTTACATAATCAACTACCCCAACCTGTATGCTTTCTAGGTGATCTAAATGCTCATCATCCTTTGTGGGGTTCCCCGAACATGGATCGTAGAGGGAGGATGATCGAAACTCTACTTGATAACCATCACTTAACACTACTGAATACCGGTGTGCATACTTATATTCACTTGCCTACAGGTTCTAGCTCTGCTCTGGATCTGTCCATATGTTCCTCGTCCATTTATCCTAGCTTTGATTGGACAGTATTAACTGACCTTCACAACAGCGATCACTTTCCTATAATTTGTGAAATACAGACGGATACAAACTATACATCTAACCAAAAAATTACGTGGAATTTTCACAGAGCTAACTGGGAAAAGTTTTCGAAAACAGTGCAATTTGATAACCATTTGATTCTTTCTGCATCTATTAATAATGCCACTAGACATATAGTAGAACAATTACTTGAAGCTGCTACCAGCGCAATACCGAAAGTTAACCTTATGAAACAAAGGTACAATAATTGGTGGACAAGGGACTGCTATCTTGCCAAAAGAAAACAAAGCTTGGAACACTTTTCGCCGAAATGCTACAATGGAGAACCTTATAAACTATAAACGGCTGAAAGCTGAAGCACGCCGAATTCGTCGAAAAGCTAAACAGGATGCGTGGATTCGATTCAGTTCTACCATCTGCAGAAACACTGACCCCAGAATAATTTGGAGAAAGATCCGTATCCTCAGTGGAAAGTGTCAACAAACCAAACAAAGCCCCAATCTTGTCCTGGAAAGGAATAGATATTTCTTCTCCAACTGATATTGCAGAGGCTTTAGCACAAACATTTGCAGTCACTTCATCATCTCAATCTTATGAAGACTCATTTAGACGCAAAAAAATTTCCGTGGAAAAATATAAAATTAACTTTGTTACAAAACAATCTCATTCTTATAACCTTCCGTTCACTATGAATGAACTCAACGAAGCTCTCCAGAATTCTAGAAATAGTTCTGCTGGACCAGATGGCATTTTCTATATAATGCTTTGCCACCTCAACTCAAACTCAAAATCTATATTACTGAAATTTTACAATAGAATCTTTGAGGAGAATGTTTACCCTGATACATGGCATCAGTCAGTTGTGGTAGCCATAGCGAAAGCCGGGAAAGATGCTTCCTCTCCCAATAGTTATCGTCCTATATCTTTGACCAGCTGTTTAGGAAAGATAATGGAAAAGATGGTACACAAGAGACTTGTCTGGATTATTGAAGATCAAGATGCTATATCATGCCATCAATTTGGTTTCCGCCGTAACAGGTGTACAACTGATGTCCACATCAAGGTTGAAGCTCACATTCGAAATGCTTTTCTTAAGAAACAGCACATGGTAATAACATTCGATATTACCAAAGCATTCGATACAACCTGGAGATATGGAATCCTCCAAGACTTATACAAACTTGGACTGAGAGGTAACCTGCCTAGATTCATTCAGAATTTTCTTCACCTCAGGACCTTTCAAGTAAGATTCCAGAATGAGCTGTCCAAAATTCACACACAAGAAGAAGGAATACCTCAGGGATCGATTTTAAGTGCCACACTCTTTGCATTACGTACCAGTAGCATTATAAGAGACATCCCAGCCGCGGTAGAAGTTTATATGTATGCAGATGATCTTGCTATTTCCTGTCAATCATCGAACATGGCTACCATCGAAAGATAACTACAGATAGCAATAAACAAAATTGAAACTTGGACAGAAAGCAACGGCTATCAATTAACCGAGGGGAAAACAGCAACAATACACTTCTGTAAATTACGATCGCTTCATCCGGAACCTGTATTAAAACTGAAAGGCAGAGAAATACCGATGACAGACTGCATAAGATTATTGGGTCTGAATTTAGACACCAAATTAAATTTTCGTAAACATGCGACCTATCTACGAACTACGTGCCTCCAGAAACTAAACATCCTTCGTGCAGTATCCTCAACATCTTGGGGTGCTGACAGACAGTCACTGCTCAATTTATATCGTGCTCTAATCCGGTCACGATTAGACTATGGAGCCATAGTATATGCATCAGCTAAAAACAGCATCTTACGGTCTGTGACCACCATTCAACACAGTGCCCTTCGATCAGCACTAGGTGCCTACAGAACCTCGCCAGTTCAAAGCTTGTATATAGAAGCACACGACCCTCTTCTTTATCTTAGAAGACAACGCCTACTCTGCCAATACGCTGCTAAAATAAGAAGCTTTCCAACTCACCCCTGTTGGGTATATCTCAACCAACCTTTATGGTCAACACTTTATGAATCCAAACCTAATGAACCCAGACCTGCTGGAATTTGTCTTCAAGAAGTAATAAAAAAGTGGAAACTCTATCTCAATAAAATTGCGGAAAGTGTAAATATGCCTTTACCTCCATGGAATAGACATCATATAAACATTGATCTTTACTTTGCTCAGTGGCCAAAAAATACCATTCCACTATGTAATATCTGACAGTTGCATGCCAATCATACTTCGCAACACACTGGAAAGCTCATAATCTATACGGATGGATCTAAAACCCAATCACATGTAGGTGCAGCAACCGTGTTCCCTTCGCATGTAATTTCAAAATCCCTTCCAGTTGAGTGCAGCATTCTATCTGCAGAGCTGTATGCTATACAGCTTGCATTAAGTGAAATATGTCAACAGTCATCCCTCTCTGTTTTAATATACTCGGATTCACTGAGTGCTATTTCAGCCATACAGGGTAAACGACATTCTCGTCACCCTCTTCTACAAGAAATTGAGTTTTTAATCAACCTTTGTCAAAAGAAACACTCTGAAATAACTCTTTGCTGGATCCCAGGACACTGCGGAATAGAAGGCAATGAAAAAGCAGACATTGCAGCTAAGTCAGCATCAGAACTGCCAAACAGAACAATGATAGTTCCACACACTGATTTTAGTCCAATCATTATTAGAGAAAGTGAAAATGAATGGACCCAAATATGGAAAAATGAAGTCAACAATAAACTACATGAAATAAAACCTAATCCAGAAATATGGAACTCAAGCATCAGAGAGAGTCGCAGAGAAGAAGTAATACTTGCCAGACTGAGAATTGGCCATACTCATCTTACTCATTTTCATCTATTGGCAAACAAAAATCCCCCACTCTGTTTTCAATGCCAAGTTCAACTTACAGTAAAACACATTCTTTTGGTATGCCCTCGATTCAGAAATTCCAGATTGCTTTGTTTTCAGAGTTCATACAATAACCAGAATCCAGTTACCCTTCAACAGATCTTAGACAATAACGCGAATATACATGAATTGTTTAATTTTATTCGGCAAATCAGATTTGATAAACAAATCTGAAAAAATGTTTGATGTACATTAAAAACTTGGAAAGACACATCTTGGCCATTGATGCCCTTGTGTCTTAAAACCATTAATCAACAACAACCAAGAAACGTGTTTTAGCCCAAGTTGCTTCTTCCTCATTTGTTGGGTCAACAAAGGCTTCTTCTTGGGCTGATAGGCATGCAGACCACATTCTGAAAGCAGTTTTTGGTTAGTTCATGCACTTGTATCAACACCAGAGGCCATCTCAAAGTCCAGTTTTAGATCAGGAGCACTAGCATGGTGATTACGAAGGCATAGCCATTTCAAATATCGATCTTGGACATAGTCGCTCTCTTATGGTGTGATCCAGGTCTTCTCTTCATATCACTGGTTTCACACTAATTTCAGCACCCAGGATACTGTTGATTGGTGGCAGCCTATTTTATCAGCGATGAAAGCTCTTCCTGGAGCAGTGCAACAGCTACACTTTATTTTTTTTCTTGATGTCAACTGAATCATCTAATTTTCTTGAAACAAATTAACTGTGGATTGAGAGAAATTAAACCATGATCTACCTCCTGAAGTTTTAAAAAAAAAGAAAAATACTTTCTTTTAAAAAGATCTCTAACATATCCTTCTGCTGCAGTAAAGGAGAAACTAAAGTATTGTCCATTGTCAGAAGGAAAAGAGTAAATTTTGCATTATGTTCATCAAAATCAAGAAGCTTTTAATTATTACATTACGTGGTTGTTTTCCATGTAATGTCCTTCACTTCAGGTTTCTGGGAGCATTGGCAGAGGAGTTTGTCATCAGCATGATCTGATGATGGGTATCGGTAAGATGCCTGAAGCGTCACCTTAAATTGTATAGTGATTTAGTCAATTAGCTTAATAAACTATATTCATTTCACGTGGTATTAATTGTAGTAATTTTAATTATTTTTTAATATTATACTACATAGAGGTTTTTAGAATTTCAATGATTTGTGTAAGATTATATATTAAAGGATAATACAATATTTCTCAGTAAATTTTAGTTACTAAATATATTAATATTTCTGATGTGATGCAAGGTGTTATGGGCTTTGTAATACATCTTTCCTCAAGGGGTATGACAATAATTGTAGAATTAAGGTGTTTTCTATTTTGGGACTAAACGACTCCAAAATTACAGATTAACCAAATTTCAAGTTATATCCACCTTGTAAAGTGTCCAAAACTTAAGTTCCTTGTGTACAAAGTATTATATATTGTTATTCTTTTTACTAAAAAGGCAAATTCATTGTATTTAAATTCCACTCCCACTACATTTAGGATTCAAATATAATAATTTAATGGAACTTATATAATAAGGCATTAATCTTGATTTTTTTCTTAATATTTTTCTGTCCATTTTTTTTTCTTTTTTTCCCTGTTTAGTCAAAAACTGCATAAAGCTGGTTTGAGACATGTGATGTCAATAGCAGTTACTAAAGATTTTCTATATTGGACTGATCTTGATAACTATGCTGTGTTTTTCACATCATTAGAAAAGGCTGAGCAAAGATTTAAAATTGCTCTTCCTCAGGAACATAATAAATCTGCTTTATTGAAGATAACTTATGTAAATCCTCTTGATGAAGGTAAGGATCAAAAAAAATTTATTTTGCATTAAGCTTTGGTACCAAGTGTTGACATACATAAAACAAAACATGTGTTGACATGCTAGAACTTGTAAATGTATACAACTTATAATTCTCAATATAAAATTTTGTTAGAGCTTAATTTGGCTTGGAAAACTGCTAGATTCTGATAGGAGATTGCATAGATGCTAATATTTTAATGGCAGCCATAATAAGAGAGGTGTAATTGATTCTTGCATTGCTTTAGTTGACATGCAGTGGCCTGGGAATTAGGGAGGATTGCAAGTCCTGCTGGGGATCCACATGGGACTAGCAATTATGAGAGCTGCGTAAGAGTTACTAGAAACACAAAGGCATAAATTTGTTTACTTATAAAGCAATGCTAGGAATACAGTAAATAAATTACTATTTGTTGTACAGTGGTGAATTGCTAATGATACACAACCTTCTCTGCCAAGTTTTTCTTGCTAGGTACATCATTGCTGCAGGGCAGTAATGATAGCAGTACTACTCTAGGTACTAGGCCCTGGGTGGCAAAGGTTTCTTATTTGACTTTCAAACAGGAAGCTAATATTCCAGACTCATTGGTTCTCACAGTTTTTAGCATTAGCATTAATTGAGGCATATGATGTAAGAAAGCAAGCTTATACAGCATCAGCAAAAAAAAAAAAAGAAAAATCCCATCCCATTTGACCCATCCGGTCACTCCAAATGTTTGTCAAGTTCAGCCTTAAATTTATTTAGGCTATTAACTTCCACAACAGCAAATGGAAGTCTGTTCCAGCAATAAACTCCTGCTGGCTAAAGACCAACTTTTGCACAACTCTTCTACAACTGTCTTTCCTCAATTTGAATATATGCCCCCTCAGGTTCTTAATCTGAGGAAGTAGAAGTATTCCGTCAGCATTGAGCCTACTCAAACCATTCAAGGCCTTTATACACTTCGATCAGATCACCTCACAAGTGTCTAGTCTCCAGATGCTGCGACTTGCAGCACTTAAGCCCTTTCTTTGTAAGTGCACCCCTTTGTTCCTCTCACAAATCTTGTTGCCCTCTCTGTACTTGTTCTAGTACTCTGTATCCTTCCTAAAGTGAGGCCTCCAGACCTGTATGCAGTACTCAAGGTTTGGCCTGACCATTGCTTTATACAAAGGGATAATCACCTTGTCTCTGCTAGCAAAATTCCTATATATCATTGACAAACTCCATGACCTACTCTGGCAGCTTGTCTGCACTGCACAATTATCCCCAGATCTTTTTCATTCTCCACCTCCCTGAGTGTAGTACCAGACACTTGGTACGTTTCCCTTGGGTTACTGACACCCATATGGAGTACTTTGCATTTGTCAGTGTTAAACTTCATTGTGTCAATGTTGCCACTTCTCAGCTCATCTGTCTAAATTTTCTAGATCCTGTTGCAGTAGTATACTGTCTTTACTGTCATTAACAACCCTGCCAACTTTTGTATCATCTGCAAACTTGGACAGTAAGCCTGATATACCTTCATTGATATCATTGATAAATACACAAAACAACAATGGGCCCAGCACCGAACCCTGCTAATAACATTAGTCCATGTAGTGTCCATTTATTACCACTCTCTGCTGTTTCCCACTGAACCATTCCTTTAACCATTGCAGTAACTTGCCCTTAATGCTATACTGCTCCAGTTTGTACAGCAGTCTTCCATGTGCAACAGTATCAAAAGCTTTCCCGAAATCCAAGTATATATGATATCAATTTTTTTTTTTTTTTTTTTACATCCAGTTCCTTTGTGACCACATCGTAGTATCCATTCAAATTGGTCAGACAAAACTTTCCCTTAACTGACTGATTACAGACTAGCTTATATCTGCCATAAGCTTCTGTGTTGCCTTATAATTTGTATGCATCCCATGCATTTTTCTTTTCTGCCACTAACCTCATTAATTCATCCGACATCTGTTTAGGCCTGAACCTTAAACAGTATTTCTTAGTTGGAATGAAAAGCCTAGTAATCTCCTAGATTAAGTCCGTGAATGCTTCAGATTTAGAATTCACCATTGAAAACATCAGCTGATCCCACCGTATAGAATTTAAAAACTGTTGGAGACCACTGTAGTCACCTTTACAAAAACCCTTCCCTTTACCCTTGATGGTACTTACATCTTAAAGTAAATCCCATATTAGCACACTGATCACTGTTGCCTAGTGGTTCTTTTATCTGCAAATTCTTAATGCATGAATAATCACTGCTGATAATCAGATCAAGGGGTATTACTCCTGGTTGTCCCTCAAGCATTTTGCTGTAGAAAACAATCCTCCAATAAATCCACAAAAGTCTTGCAAGCGTGCAAGTGGCCAATCCACAAGTTCCCGTCAATATCTGGAAAGTTAATCCCCCCCATTACACGACATTCTGATTTTCTGGCCCATTCAATTTCTCTGCACAACTGTTCATTGTACTCATCAAAGTCATTAGGCCTATAACATACTCCCACTTATTTTCCCTTTCCCAGTTTGTCACACCAAACAGATTCAACATTCCACTCTCCACCCATGTCAACTGGATGCATTTCCTTAGTTTTGTGTTTCTTAATTAACAGCATAAGCTCCTTCCTACCCTGTCTGTCCTTTCTGTACACATTATACTCCCCAAATTACAATTCTGCACTGCTTCTATCTGTGTGACACCATGTTGCTGATATCCCAACAATATCAGTCTTTGATGTCTTGATGAGCACTTCAAATTCATCAAATTTATTTACTATACTTCTAGTACTGGTGTACATGCAAGTATACATGCACTTGTTCTTACTCTTAGTTAACCCTAACACAGCCCATGTATTTACTTGTTCCATGATGACTCCCAGCAGCTCTTGATGTCCCCAGCAACTTGCTCTCTAGGCTGCTGCTCATTACAACAAAAGCAGTGCAAGAATCACTTTTGCCTCTGCCTGCGGCTACTGTTGATCTATTAGTTTGTTAATCCCCCAATCTAGTAGTTTTCCAACTCACCTAACACTGCCTCGATGGCATCAGCAAATATTCTTGCATCCTTTCTATTTAAATGTATCCATTTAGAATCCACTGTATCCCTGTAGAAACACTCTCCTGTTAGCAAGGTCAGTTAAGTGTTAGTTGGTTCAACTTGAAATTCCAAGTAACAATTTGTTCCAGAAGTTAGATGATTAAAAAATTTAACCTTTTCTTTCATAACAAGGTTCTGTGGGGTACCTTCTTTCAGAACAGCATTTTTTTTCAATGATGCAGAAGACTTTTTAGGACTATATTTAATCCCCTCAGTGATTTTTGCAAGTTTGGTGATGTAACTCCCTGCCAGTTGGATATTAGTAGTTGCTCACTTGCAACCAAATAAATTTGTAAAGGAGGGGAGGGAGCAAGGATTCCAGGCTTTTTTTGCATAAAAAAAAGTCCATACAGTTATATCCACTCTTATCATACACTTTACAAAAACAGATCAAGTTGCTCAGATTTCACCAGAAATCAGCCATTCATGAATGAAATTTGAGTGATCAATGACATTAGTATTAATGGTGACAAATGATGCAAGCTTATAAAGCACCATTGAAAAAAAATACATAAAAAACCTCTGACATCACTTAGCCACCCCTCCAATAATTTGTCTATTTCTTCCTTGAATTTATTCAAGCTGCTCACCTCCACAGCACCAGATGAAAGTTTGTTCGAACAGTCAACCACCTACTGGTTGAAGGCAAACCTCCTCACATCTATCTTGCAAACATCCATCCTCAAGTTGAATTTATGCCCCTTGTGTGTGGTCTGAGCAAGAGAAAGAATGCCATCATCATTAAGCTTGCTCAGTCCTTCAAGACCTTGATCAGATCACCTTGCAGATGCCTATTCTCAAGGCTTAAGCTTGTCTTCACAAGACCACTCTTTCATTCCTTTCACCAATCTCGTTGCCCCTTTTCGGTACCTGTTCCAGCAGTTCTACGTCCTTTCTAAAATGAGCCCTTCAGACTTGTATGCAGTACTCAAGATGTGGCCTAACCAGGGCTATAGTGGAGGGTATATACCTCCACTGGATTTTTTTAGGTGAATAAATTTTCTTAACTAACAGCATAACCCCTCCTCCCTTCATACCCTGTCTGTCCTTTCTGTACACATTGTATACTCCCCAAATTCCAATTCTGCACAGCTTATATCTGTGTAACACCATGTCTCTGATATACCAACAATATCTGCCTTTGATGTCTTGATCAGCACTTCAAATTCATCAATTTTATTTACTATACTTCTAGCATTAGTGTACATGCAAGTAAGTATACATGCGCTTGTATACTTGCAGGATCATCAACAGTTGAACCACCAACATCAAGTGAACCAATCTGATTCATCCTCTTCCTTCTAAAGTTTACATAAGTAAAGCAGCCTTTGTTGTTTTTCTTTGCATCCACTGTTAGCACAGACAACTGAAAAAATTCTACCCCAAAATACAGACCTATTAGCTTAACATCTGTTACAGGTTAATTAAAGTAATGCAACACCAGCTGCACAGGAATGCAATTATACTGCAGTAACAGCATCGATTTGCTAAGGGCAGTCTTGTCTAACCAATCTGATAGCTTACTATGATGCAGTGACCATGGAACTGGATGCAAAAAATAGTTTTGATATCATATACTTGGATTTCACGAAGGCTACCATTGCACATAAGACTGCTATGCAAACTGCAGTAATATGCCACTAAGGGCAAATCCCTTTTATGGATAAAGGGATGATTAAGTGGAAGAAGACTGTGGTCATCAATGGGAACTGCTGTTTGTGGACTAATGTTATTAATGGAGCCCCCCCTCCACAGGGTTCGGTGTTGGGTCCATTGTTGTTTTTAAATATTTAGTAATGATATTGATTAAGGTATATCAGAATTAATGTCTAAGTTTGCAGATGATACAAAGGTTGGCAGGGTGAATAATGGCAGTAATCACGGTGAGCTATTGGAACAAGATCTAAAATTAGGATCAATTAGTGACTGAAAATTAGGTCGATGGAATGAGAAATGGCAGTTGAAGTTTAACATTGACAAATTCAAGCTAATGCATATGGTAGCAGCCGTGGCATATCCAGGTGTCATCGTAAGGGGGAGGGGGCATGGTAATCAGGTGTTTGAATTTTTTTTTTTTTAGAAAGACCTAGAAACACTTATGTTTTATTGATTCTTTATTTGAATATTAGGAAAGCTTGTGAATAATATGAATTAATCATATAAAATGACAAAATATTATTTCCAAACATTTTGCAACAGAAAACAGAACAAACAAGTAGTTATAATTTATAAGAAAATTATAAAAAGAAAGAACAATAGAAGTATATGCATAGGTGGATTTACAGTGAAGCTAATGAAGCTTAAGCTTCAGAGCCCCTCACTTGCACGAGCCACCTTCAAGGCACTGGGAAGGTGGAAGCAATATGATTTTGTAATATTTGCAAAAGTAAAATATTTTAACCACAATCAGTTAATATCACTGTCTCCTTCCATTAAGACTTCCTCTCCATCATACTGTCTTTTTGGGTCGCATTGGAATCATGGACACTGGCTGGATGGTGGTGCATTTGGGAATAAATTTTCTAATACATGCAATATTTTAATTAAGTCAAGTTTCACTGATTTAATTGTACAGGAGAGCCATTGTTTCATGATTGGTGGGAGTAAGTACTTGTATTTTGAAATAAAGAATTTGTATTTTGAAAGAATTTGTATTTTTTAATGTTTCAATAAATTAACGAAAATATTAAAAATAGTGTATTACTTCGAAATCCAAAAGTGGTGCACTTGCACCATGCTGCCTGCGCTCATGGTTTGAGTGGCCACCAGCTTTAAGAAAAATACAAATAAATTTTGCATTCTTTTTCTTAAAGAGGGCCCAAAAATTGTATAAGCTGCAGGTCCCATAAAACCTCCATCTGCCCCTGCATAACTGTAAAAAATGCTATGCTGCTTGTTGCACGTTCTGTATTGCCAATTTTCTTGAATGGCAATACTCTAATGCTAAAAACTAAAGGGCTCTTCAGCTTTCTTGTATATCGTTTATATTACGATGCTTTTCAGTATCACTTAATTTGGCTGTCAGTGTGCATTTACAATATATACAAAAACAATTTTAAATAATTGCCATCTAATTTGCAGAGCCAGTTCTTATATTTAGTGTCCTTGAACCATTGATCATGACAGTGTCGACTATATTTTTTGCTCATTTTCAAAAACAGGCAAAATTACACACTATAGTTTAATATGAAAATTCATAAGTGGGGGGGAATTAGTTACCTACTCGATGTAAATTAATCGTGACAAACAAAAGGGCAAGTTTTTTTTTTTTTTTTTTTTTTGTCAACAGTCCATTAAACCTATTTGGTTTTGCATGCTGAAATGATTAAGTTACAGCATCTTTGTTTTGGGTTGTCTACTCCAGTAATTTGAAAAGTGAACCAGCATAAAGCGACCCTCTGTATTAGGAAAGTTAGATTGCAGAAAGTTGAATTTCAAAGAAACGAAAGGAGTTCTGAGTGATTGATGGAAATTCATATAATATTTTTCTCTGATCTATAAATGATCCAGCAGTGAATTTTCAATAAAATTTTTTATTGACATCAGTGTAATAAACTTTCAAATCATTCTGTCAAATTGTAACAAAATGAAAAGAATAGTAATAAAAATATCTAGAGCAATGGGTAACATGTTAGTATCACAAACTGTGCAACATTTGTGCACTTTTTTTATATTTTCATTAACTTAACGAAAACATTAAAACAATACAAGTTCTTTCTTTCAAAATAAAAGTACAGCAGATTCCCAATTTACTGGGATCGGATTAACCAGGACACTTCAAGACTCCAAATTAAAAAAAAAATCAACCAGAAATTGTAAAATTCAAGTAATAACTAGAATAGGTATAAACAGATATTTTGCAAGTTGTAAATAAGCAAGAAGTGGCATTATAAGTCGTCATTGGGAGATTAATGTGCCTGTTATCTTGCAACCCCCGCTGTCTTCGCACCTGCCGCTCAAAAAAAAGGACCAAATATTTAGTTTCTTTTAGTGCGTTGCGTCGATTGTTCTGTTCCGTCACACTGCAAAAGGACAAATTCTGTTTCATTATTTATGTTGGGATGTCATTTTTTTTTTAATAGTAAATTTTTTTTTTTGTTTAGAAAACACAAATGATGGGTAAATGCAAAAGAGTTGCACTTTCAGTTAAATACTTAATTTTTCAAAATTTTGAAAATGGTGCATCCGTTAAATCTCTAAGGAACTAATATAATGTTGGTGACCAAACCATACGCAACATTGCAAAAAATAAAGGGAAGCATCGTATTGGACACACAAGTAGTACGTGGTAAGTTTTTTTTTTTTTTTATCTATCACCATATTTTTTACGTAGGTTGCTGATCATTTTTCGATACAGTAAGTCCCCGATTTACGCAACTACGGATTTACATAAATTTGTTTTTACTCAATTTTTTATTTTTAGGATTGTAAAATTTAAAACAACAAAAAAAACAAGCAATCAATAACGACGATCATGACTTGCACAATTGAGATCGGAATAACAAGCAAAAAATAAGAAAAAAAGATTCTTACAATTATTTCGTTTTTTTTATGACTGAAGATTTCAGTGAAGGGGATACACACTTCACCATAATAACGTAAAAACCGACAGAATTCCAGCTATTGGTATTATCACAAATGCATTAAGATAGTTTACTACCTGTTTATAATAGATTGTAATAACAGAAACGCCCAATAAAATGGAAAGTGCAAATTGTTTTTTGTTCACCTTCAGAAATGTGATTTAGTAAAATGTGGGCTCATGCGGGATGATAATAGTGAGTTTTTGCCTTAACCCTGTGAAGTTCTTTACAGAAAATTTCATTTTGACCGTTATCACGGTGCCGACTAAGAGAATAAGTGACAGTGGTACTAGTACATCTGCCAACAAAAGGAAAGAAAGCGATAGATTTGGATCAGAAAATTAAACTAATAAGAATGTATGAAAATGGTCAAGCATTAACAAGTATCGCGCTGAATTCAGATTTGTCAATAATAATATAGTAGCAATATGTTACTAGTCACTTCTGAATTACGTAAAACTCAACGAAGTAACAAGTCCTGGAATGTATCTCTTACATGTCAGGGACTTCTGTATTTTTGGATTAATCAGGAAATTGATTATCCAGGATTTGTTTTTTTGCCATCTATTCTGGAAAATCAAGAGTCTACTGTACTTTCTCCCACCAATAACGAAACATTGGCTCACTTTTACACGTAAATCAGACAATTAAAATATTGTATGTATTCGAAAATTTGGTGAACAAAAAATTTATTCCCACATGCAAGATATTCTGCCGGCGCCCGTGACTGTTAAACATGGTGCTGTTTCTTGTATTCTCCCTGTTTTGTGAACTCTGACCATGTGGTTGCCCCAGAGTATAAACAGAAACTCATTCATAAAATCACTTTTTACAGAATCACTACAAAGTTGGCACTTCATTGGGAACATAAAGCAAATCAGTGCACACTTCTCTATTCAGAGGTGCACATTTCATTGTATGAAGAGTGCAAAAAAAAAAAAAAAAAAAAAACAAGAAAAATTACTTTTTGAAATTCATGTTCCATCTTTCTCTAATCTGTAAATGATCCATCAACAGGGTTTCAATTAAAAAATACTGGCACCAGAGTAACAAATTATAGATCATTCTGTCAATTTATAACAAAATGCAAAGAATAATAAAAAAAATAAATCTACAGCAATGAGTAACATTGGTATCAAAACTGGACAACTTTGACGATTGCCAACATCATGGATCATTCAAAATTTTTGAATGGTCCATCACATAAACTAATGAAAACTGGAATAATAAATTTGCTTACATTTTCAGCATTCCTATCACAGGTTAGAAAAGAATGGTTGTAATGGTAATGGATGAATTTTTTTCGTGCTCTGAGAAACTTGAAAATGTAAAATCACTACATTCAAAAATGTAGAATAACAAATAGTAAGTGATACTTGATAAGAACTGCAGACCTTTCTTTCTCTGCCAATAAAGCAAAATGAAAATATCTGATTGGCTGAAATTTTTTTTTTTTGTTTAGTTTACCCAGTTTCTTCTTAAAGTAACATTTCAACAAATTTTCCCACCACAAGCAAAAACAGAACAGATACATATAAAACAGGTATTAAATGTTACAACAAAGTCCAGTCCCGTTGGCTGTATAGAAAGACCACAATGGACAAGGTAGAATGTTGTGAAAATGGCAACTCAATCTTAAAACCATAAATTTAATGAAACTGCATGCTTTGGAGTGATATGTTGGACAGACAACTTGTGACCCAGACCTGCTAATTTTGGGGTGACTGAAGTAGACATTTTACTCTTCCTTGTCATTGTTTAATCTGCTATCTGAACACCATAGGATAAACATTAATTACATGAAGGGTTCCTCCCAATGCATCAATCACTTACAGAATGTCATCAACATATGAGAGGATCAAAGGATCGGCTAGATGTGACTCTGGTTGGCATAGTATTAACTCATTCTTAGTCTTTGTAGTTTTACATTTCAGAGAGACAAAAAAAAAAAGAGAGAAAAAAAACCAAATCTAAGGTACTAAAACGACAACACTGACCAGAGCTAGACTGTTTTGTGATAAATTTGTGTATTGTAAAATAAAATATCCTCTTACAACAATCAGTGTACCCACACACAAAAAATGTAAAATAAATTCAACACTAGAATAAAATCTATCTTTGTACTATCTATAAATCTATAGTATATCTATATTTGGCACAGGTTTTGCTGAAAATTTCACAACTATCTTTTATTTGCTAATATTTCTATAAGCGTGGCATAGTCACAACAATACTTGGATGGCCAGCCGCTGTGCTGATAACAATGTTACATTTCATTTTAAAAAATGTTAGTTTACTAATGAAATTCATTAATTGTCTTGAAATGGGTGTCTTCCAAATTTCACGGGCCCCTTTCAAGCTCGGGCCCAAATGCAGCTGCATTGACATAGTTACGCCACTTAACAACATTGTTTTTTCTGGAGATTCTTTCAGTTAGCTCTTTGTACACTGAAAACCCCTTGAGAGAATAGAGAAGCGAAACATCTCCTGCATTCTTTCTTTCATTTAAAATTTTTGGTGAAGGGAGGGCATATGCCCCCTGAATACACCCCTGTGTAGCAGTAATCAGTCTGCCACTGCCACAATTGCATGAAACAAGAAACTAATACACCATTACTGTTCCAGCTAAAGCTATTCCCATTTCAAAATCAAAAAATGGAAAGAAATTCATAACAGAATTTAGTCAACAGGACTAAATGGAAGTCAACAACAGAAAACAACCAGACATTTTTGCTGATGATGAAATGGACAATGGGATACAACACAGACTTGAAAAAAAGAAAATATAAATCAAATTAATAGTGGACATATTTATTCAATGGAACTGTCGAATTTTACACAGAAATATTGACAACATCCATTTCCTCTAAGCTAAGTATGCTCTCATCTGTTACTGTCTACAAGTGACAATCTTCATGACAATGGCAATCCATCAGTAAAAAAAGCTACATCCATAGGAAAGACAGATCCATCGATAAATCAGGCGATCCAACGGTGAAAAAAAACTACATCCATAGGAAAGACTGATCCATCGATAAATCAGGCGATCCAACGGTGAAAAAAAAAACTACATCCATAGGAAAGACTGATCCATCGATAAATCAGGCGATCAGACAGTGAAAAAAAATCTACATTCATAGGAAAGACAGAATAGGAGAAAACACAACATATGGAGGAGTTGCTATATCGGTAAATCTGCATATTCCATTTCACCTGATTCATCTCAAGTTAGAAGCATGAGCAATTTGTACAACAAATTTTCATATGGTATTATATATGGTACATACCAATATATTTACCACTGAACCAAATTGTACAATATGAAGAATCAGATGCCATCCTCACCCAACTACCCCAATCAGTTTTTTTTTTTTTTTTTCGTTGTGACCCGAATGGTTATATCCCCTTCTGTTTGTTAGAACTTTCCCAATCTGGAAAAGTTCTAACAAACAGAAGGGGACAGATTATAGTCACTGTTGTTGATGCACCAGTATAATCCAAATCAAACATAGATAAAGAAATCTTCACTGCTTTTCTTTGCCAGAAACTTCTCATAGTCCACTTTAGGTTGCCTAATCTCCTTTGTAACCTATTGTAGACTAGTTTGTCTAATGTAAGTCGGATAATTTATATGCATCCATTCATTATTCTTCTCTGCCATAAGTCATTTCATTTGAAATACATTTAGTTCTAAGCCTTGAACAACTATCCCTTGATATGCAAAGCTTAATAGCTTCTACAATCTGTATTTGTAAATGATATTGATGATGGTATATCAGGCTTAATGTCCAAGTTTGCAGACGATACGAAGGTTGGCAGGGTTGTTAGGACACTAATGACAGTACACTGCTGCAACAGGATCTACAAAAGTTGAGCAGATGGACTGAGAGGTGGAAAATGAAGTTTTTAAAATTGACAAATGAAAAGTACTACATATGGGAAGCAGTAACCCCAGAGTAATGTATCAACTCTGTGGTACTACACTGACAGTCGTAGAGAACGAAAGGACTTGGGGCTAATAGTGCAGGCAGATAAGAAGTTTTCTGAGCAGTGCAGATGGTCTGCAAGAGTAGCTCATGGTGTCTTGTCAGTGATATACAGGAATTTTTCTAGCAGGGATAAGGAGGTGATTATCCCCTTGTATAAGGCAATGGTCAGGTCACACCTTGAGTACTATATACAGGTCTGGAGGCCACATTTTAAGAAGGACGTAGAGCTGTTGGAATGAGTACAGAGAAAGGCAACAAGATTAGTGAACAGAAAAAAGGTTGCTCTTATGGAGAAAGGCTGTAATTTTGCAAATTACAGTATCTGGAGACTAGGCACCTCTAAGTTGATTTGATTGAGGTGTATAAAGCCTTGAATGGTTTGAGCATGCTCAATGCTGATGGGATTCTTCCTCTTGCTCAGAATAATCACCTGAGAGGGCATAAATTCAAATTGAATAAACATGGTTGTAGGATAGATGTGTGGAAGTTTGCCTTTAGCCAGCGGGTGGTTAATTGCTGGAACAAACTTCTATCTGTCATTGTTGAAGCTGATAGGTTAAATAAATTTAAGGAGTAACTGGACAGGCATTTGGAGGGAATGGTGTTTTTTTTTTTTTTGGCTGATGCTGCATAAGCTCATACACTTGCTTTCTTGCATCACATGCCACTACTACTACTGCCATTTTTATATAGCATGTTCCCTGTTTCCTCTGACAATAGTCACCAACAACTGCTAGTTCCTGTGCACCAGCAGATTCTGCTTTTTTGGGGATTGCCACTGTGTTGCATGATGATTCTGCTTTTTTGGGGATTGCCACTGCGTTGCATGATGATCAGGTGCAAGCTCAGCTCTGATGTTGATGTGGGCAGCTGAGAACTTGATGGGGCCCCTCAATTTAGATCCTTTGAGGGCATTGACCCTGTCCTTCAAGCTCTCATATAGGCCCATAACAATGCTGAGTTGTCGCCTCATTTCCTCACACTCCTTACATTGCACGCACACAGACATCCCGTTGGCAA
This sequence comes from Mastigoproctus giganteus, assembly GCF_048544385.1. Classification (NCBI taxonomy): domain Eukaryota; kingdom Metazoa; phylum Arthropoda; class Arachnida; order Uropygi; family Thelyphonidae; genus Mastigoproctus; species Mastigoproctus giganteus. The sequence continues at coordinate 156,817,212 of NC_143586.1, read as the reverse complement.
TATCATGTCCCATACCTCACTGCTCCACAAACATCAAGCAAGCAGTGCATTTTAAAAGGCTGTGATTCAGAGGGCAATGCTCCCCCCTCAGTTCTCCCTTGATCCACAGCACTCCGTTTAGGTTGAGCCTTTTGCTTTGCTGCTCTGGTCTGAGTCATGATTCAAATTCAATAAAATTTCAATTTCAGTACAAAATTATAAACCCTAAACTTATATCCCAATGCTATTTTAACACTATATATCTATATATTTTTTTTAAGTGTAGAGTATTATCTTTGAGTTTCTTTATATAAGTTCCAAATCAAGTTATGTATTAATTATGTTATGTTCATAAAATCTAAGTCGTTATATGTATTTAATTAAAAGTACAATTTAATTGACAATGAAGTTCAACAAGATTAATAAATTTACTGATATAATTGATATTATATACTATACTATACTAAGCTAATGCTATCTAGTTTGGGATATAATGTATCGTATAACAATGGCGGCAAGTTATGAACGGTAAATCTACGGACACTTAAATATTAATTAACTTCCAAAATCTCACTATCTCAATTCAGAATAAATCAAGGATCTTGCCTAGATCTATAAGCTACTTACAGAAAATAATTTAATAACAATTAGTCAATAAAGCGGCTAACTATAGCTAAAAAAAAACTTCCGATTCGTCGGCTCTGCAAAATTTATAAAACACGTGGATTGGATACCCTTACCGATACTAAGTAATAACCTACAAAATCTATCTACATTAAAATATAAACTAAGTATCATAACTAGGAATATAGAGCTACTCTAGAAAATAAGTTAATATTCTAATTCAAGCCAATATAAATTAATAAAACAGAAAACTTCTATGTTCCTCAGCCGTAAAAACTTAGCCTACACAAGGCTACTCTCGTTCCCTTTCCCATATGGAAATGACATCGCTTCCTAAATGATGCCAACTGAGTCACCAATGCTGATTCAATAGAGTAAGCAGTGGGTAGTAATATTATGCAAGAATAAAAGCTACAAAGCCACCAAAAGAGCATCTAGTGTCAAAAAGGAATGAGTTCAAAAACAGAGAACAAAAAAAAAAAATTAAAAAAATGCAGACTAATAAAATCTGCTTCTCAGGGTTTTGATCAACATCAACCTAAGTAACATAATTAAGTTTCAATCAAACTGTTCAAAAACTAAACCGGTTTAGATTCAAGAACACAACAATCATTTCTTGAAGTAGTTTTTGGTTATGACATCATACTAGTCTACAAATGGATTTCACTAACTATTGAATTGTAAAAATATCAAATCTAATTTCAGTTAACCTATAAGAGTATTTCAAAGATAGCTAAAGCTCCAGCTTAGCAAAATCAAGAAAAGTATGCAAGAATAAAAGCTTCAAAGCACCGAAGAAGCCTCCCATATCAACAAAAGAATGAGTTCAAAAACATAGAGAACAAAAAAATGCAGTTTAGTAAAATCTGCTTCTCAAGATTTTGATCAACATCAGCCTTCTACATAGACTTCTCATCAAGAAGCTGGACTGTCGACATCACAAAATTATATTCAAGAACTTCCTGAATATTTCGTGATGTTTTGACTCTTAATCATGGAACTATAATTGATGCTGTGTTTCAATGACATTTACACTCTTTACAATCTCAAGTGTACCCATCATATTTTAGCTATCACAAACCCATTGTAAGTAAATTACCTATTGAACGTGTATTGCAACCTCAAATTAATGACACTTTCAAAAAAAATAAATGCTTTAAAATGTTAAACATGTTTGCATTCTTTTCATACTAAACCCCTTTAACCTCGTGCAAGCCAAGGATATTTTCCCATAAAATAAGACTCTTTCATGCATACAGGGTACACCTGCTGCTTTTTTTTGCCGTGCCTCTCTTGTTTGAGGCATGATTCTTGTATTCATTTAAAAATTAAAATTACTTCATGAGATAAGAATTAAGAATATAACACGCACATTATTACAGATTATGTTATATATTACATGCTATGCTATACCAATTTATGATATATATCTTGCTACCAAATTACATTGCATATTATGATATGCAGTTATTATTAACTGCATGTTATGATATATATCTTGCCACCAAATTACACTGCATAATATAACTTAATTATTAGCTTAGTTTATAGTATTAGTAAGTTCTCTATATGAGAGAGAGAGAGAGAGAGAGAGAGAGAGGGGGGGGGGTTATTATAAGTTAAAGAACAACCTTGATAGCTCAATTGCAATATATGGAAACATTTTTCTCTCTCTCTGAGAAATTTCCTTATGGATTTATAAAACTAAAAATAGCTGCTATTTCTTTCTTTCAGTTGGCGAAAACTCCTGCTCACTACAAAGAAAAAATTGCAGTCATATCTGTCTTACCAATCCAGAAAATGGTACATGTGCATGCCCTCTCTACTTAGTTCTCAGTTCTAATGAGAAAACTTGTAAAGGTAAGTGAGAGGAGAGTGAGCCAAGATACTGTCTTGTACTATATAATGGCATAAAGACTTCCATTTGTTAAAGAAATGGTTCTGAAACTTTCCTTACTTCAATTTAAACTAGTCAGAGCTTTATCAGCATTGCTGGTATCAATGTTGCTTCATATGCTATTATAAAATGGTTAACAATAAACCTGCTTCCTCATAACTGACTGTTATTCAGTAGCAAGTTTCTATAAGTGACTTGTTAGTTCATTATTACTAGCCATGTATCGCAAGGAAGCCCGAGGCTTATGCTGCACTAGCTAAAAAAAAAAATTCCAAGTTACCCTGAGAGAGAGACAGAAGTAGAAGGGAATCACCAAGAAAGAGAAGAATGATGATATCCAGCTCAGGACCCTGAGTGTGCCAAGTCCATACTCACAAGATGTGAGCCCCTGGGGTTAAAGTCCATTAAAGTTCCTCGGGTCATCAACGGGATTCAAACCTGGGCCTTTTCCACCCAGTGTGCGGAGGATGGGAACAATACCACTGTGCTACCGGCACAGACCAAGTCCGTCAGACTATGTTCATCTTTTTGTATAACTGACTTTAAATTGTACTAATCTATATAAATACTAGCATGTTGGAGGATATACTAGGGGCAAGAATATTCTTGACCTCATTACTAACGAGTCAGATGACATCACACTGCTTAAAGTACAGGAACCATTGTTAGGAAGTTGTCATGCAATCGTCAGCTGGAAGATGAAGAAAGTTGTTGCAGTAGTTAAATGTAAAGGCATGGATTTGACTTCAGAGGAGGGGACTTTAACAGTTTAAGGTGCTGTGTGGCATCTATGAACTGGACATTACTGAGGGATCGTGAATACATTTGAGTTATGGAATACTTTTAAAGCAAAAATCGTAGAAGCCATGAACACATACATACCTTTCAGAAAATATTGCTGCAGAAGGAGGAGGAAGAGGATGCTGAAATGGATACTGCAGAGGTAACTGTTCAAATAGAGCAGAAAAAGATAAATGTGACAGTTACAGAACAATGAAAAGTACTGAAGCCTACAACAGGCACAAGTTGATCTGTAATAGTACGACAAATAAGGTCAGGGAGGCCAAGGCTGTGTATGAGAAAGTTGACTAAGAGAGCAAAAAATGGAACAAGGAATTATTCGTGTATGTGAATAAACAAAGAAGAAAGCCAATCGGATTGGACACCCTGTGTGCACTGGGTGTGGGGAAAGTTTTAGATAACCAGCTGATGTTGCAGAAGAATTGAGTAGGTAATTTGCATCTGTCTTTACTGATGAAAGACACTTCATACTGTGAGGCTGAGCTATATGAAATTAGGGATGTCATAATTACATCACTAATTATGACATTTTATTAGTAAAATCTGTGAGCATAAAGGTAAGTATGGCTCTCAGAGTTGATGGTATATACCCTGTAATTTTGAGGGAGTGTATTGATGATCATGGGAGATTCCTTTGGATTGGAGAAGTGCCAATACATAAAAGCAGTTCTAAGAATGAAGTTGGTAACTACTTCTTAGAACCGCTTAGAAGTACTGTTGTTACCAACTGGTTTGACCTCAGTGGCAGGAAAATTCTTATAGCAATGGCTCACATATGGTGAGTATGGGTTTGACACGTCCTGAGCTGGATGTCATCATTCTTCTCTTCTTGGCGATTCATTTCTCCTTTTTTTTTTTGATGCCTCCGTAGCCAGGTGGGAAAGAGCAGCAGTGCGTAGCACACCCTTCTTGATTAGACAGGGGTTCGAACCAGTCACCACCAAATACGAAGGATGCGGAAAGGTCGGGGAATGACCACCACATATTCCTCGAGCAATATGGCCTTAGTTGCTAATGCTCCTAAAAACCAAATAACAACAACAACATTTCTACTTTTGTCTCTCTCTCTCTCTCAGGGTAACTTGAATTTTTTTTTTTGGCTGGTGCAGCATAAGCCTCGGGCTTTCTTGCACCATAAAGCTATAATAATTAAGAGTGCAATCAAGGGACTTTTAGATAGATATGGCATCTCAAAGGACATACGTGGCTTTGTTAAGGGTAAATAATTATTGACTAACTTAGTAGGCTAAGTTACTCATGAGCTAGATTTAGGGAATAATTTCGACGTAGTTATTTGGATTTTAACAAAGCATTTGACTTGGTCTTTCATGAGGGGTTACTGTATAAGCTTTGAACAGGTTGGGATTACTTCTAAGATTTTTAGATGGATTGCTAGGTAGCTGCAGAGCAGAAGGCTGTGATTGATGAATATTCTTCAGAGTGGTGTCCATCAGGGATTGGTTCTTGGACCTTATTTCTATTTTCATAAATGACATCGATGAAGGGATAGAAGGTGTGATGTCAATTTGCAGATGTAATGATTGCCAGTCATTGATCAGTGCAAAGCAGCACTCCTTCAGGATGACTTGAACAGACTTCTAAGATGGTCAGAGAAGTGGCAGCTATGTTTCAATACTGCTAAATGCAAGGTCTTACACTTGGAAATAGCAACCCACAAATAAATTATACACTTGGTGAAACTGAATTAAAAACAGTGGAGGAGGAAAGGCATCTGGGAGTTACAACATAGGCAGATATAAAGTTTTCTGAATAGTGTAAACAAGCAGCCAGGAAAGCCCATTGTGTCCTATCGATTTATCAAATGTTATACTGTTGAGATAGGGAGGTTATAATCTCACTGTATAAGGCAATTGTAAGACCACTTCTATACTTGGACACAGTATTCCAAATACTGTGTTTAAGTATGGAGACTTCATCTGAAAAAAGACATTTGAGCTTCTTGAAAGGGTCCAAAGATGGGCAGCTTGAATGGTGAGATTGGAAGGATGACCATATGAGGAAAGACTGATTGTGGGCTACAGAGCTTTACAACCAGGCACCTCAGAGGTGACCTGATTGAGGTTTACAAGGCTCTGAGAGGGATTAGTAAAATGAATGATGGTGGAATTCTCACTGTTATGAAGCATTCCAGAACTACAGATTAAATTCAAACTACAGGGCTTTAGGTTTAGATTAGATTGATTGCAGGAAGTTTTCTTTTAGTCAGCAAGTCATTGATTGCCAGAACAAGTTGTCCTCACACGTAGTTGAGGCTGACAGTTTGAATAAATTCAAAGGTCAACTGGTCACCTGTGTGAGGAGGAAAGCACATAATTTGTATTTTTTTTATTTTTTTTTGGCAGTGCAGCAATAACCTGTGGCTTCCTTTCACTACAAGGTGAATACATTAATAAAATGTTTCTTCTTTTTTCTGCAAACACATGAATATACAATTAGTATATATATATATATATATATATATATATATATATATATATATATATACTAATTGTATATTCATGTGTTTGTAATCCACTTTCATAGGCTGCAATGAATGACCAATCATCTCCTAAAGGAGAACAGCTTCAAGCAGTTTTTTTCAGAACATTTGCTGGGTTTCTAGAAAATATTAAGCAATTAAGGACTGTATTGAGTCATGCAAGATGAAGTATCAATACATTCTCACATGAGGGCTTCTTTAGGAAAGGGGAGGCAAGAAGTTTATGAAACTCGAATGGGAAGCCAAATTGTTATTTGGTTTTTTTTTTTAGGAGCATTAGCAACTAAGGCCATATTGCTCCGTGGGGATATGCGGTAGTCATTCCCTGACCTTTCCGCATTCTCTGTATTTGGTGGTCACTGGCTTGAATCCCGGTCTAATCAAGAAGCATGTGCTATGCACTGCTGCTCCTGCCCACCTGGCTATGGAGGTGCCGGGAAACCAAATGATTTTGTGATAACTGAGAGGACACTGGAAGAAAAATTATTGAAGCTAAACATAAAAATGGCACCAACAAAAAGGTAAACTGACACTTAGTCTTAATTATGAGAGCATCTTTGAATTCAGAAGATCCCTGTGGACTGGAGACGTACAAATGTATCCCCACTTTACAAAGGTGAATTAAAAGGTGACAGATAATTACAGACCTGTTCTTTTTTGTTCCAGGGAAAATAAAGAAGTCACTGGTTAAAAAAAGTAATGCAGGACTATCTGGACAGGAATGCAGTTATACTGCAATCACAGCATGAATTTGTTATGGGGTAATCTAACCAACCTGATTGGATACCATGATGTAGCAACAAAGGAACTGGATGCAAAAAATTGTGATGTGATATATACTTGGATTTCAGGAAGTCTTAATACTTTTTTGTTTAAAAAAACTACTGTACAAATTGGAGCAGTGTGGCATTAAGGAAAAGTTACTGCTATGAATAAAGGGATGACTGAGTAGGACAAGTTGGAAAATGGTTAATATTGGACACTGCCTTTTTTTTTTGTGGACTAATGTTATTAGTGGAGTCACCAAGAGTTCATTGCCAGCCCTGTTGTTGTTTTCAGTATTTATTAATGATATTGATGAAGGCATATGAGGCTTAATGCCTAAGTTTGCAAATGATACAAAGCTGTAGCCCTTAATGACAGTAATAAGGGTAAGATACTGCAACAAGATCTAAACAAATTAGGTCGATGGGCTGAGAAATGCAGTTGGAGTTCAACATTGATAAATGCAAGTTTGCAAAGGTATATGGGTAGCAGTAATCTCAGAGTAATGTATTAACTGTGTGGTACTATACTCTGGTTATTGGAAAATGAAAGACCTGGGGGTAATTGTGCAGTCAGATATGAGGTTCTCTGAGCAGTGCATACTGGCTGCCAGGATAGCTCATGGAGTTTTGTATATGATGTGCAGGAACTTTACTAGCAGAGATAAGGAAGTGATTATCCTGTTGTATAAGGAAATGGTTAGGCCACATCTTGAGTACTATATAAGGCCTGAAGGCCTCATTTTAGGAAGAATGCAGATCTGCTGGAATGGGTGCAGAGGACAAGATTGGTGAACAGAATGAAAGAGTGGGATTACCAAGAAAGACTTCTGTTCTGCAAATTCCAGCATCTGGAGACTAGGCACCTGTGAGGTGATCTGATTGAGGTGTTGAGTGGGTTGAGCAAGCACAGTGCTGATGGGAATTCTTTCTCTTGCTGAGACTACACACGTGAAGGGGAATAAATTAAAATTGAGGAAGTATGGTTGCAGGACAGATGTGTGGAGGTTTGCCATCAGCCAGTGGGTGGTTGATTGTTGGTACAAATGTCCATCTGTCGTGAAAGTATGTAGTTTGAATAAATTCAAAGAACTAGACCATTTTGAAACTGATGGACAGGTGATGTAAGTTTTTTTTTTTTTTTTTGCCCGAAGCTTTATAAGTTTGCTTTCTTGTATTATTCGTCACTACTAATATTAATACAGCAGAAAATGAATTATCTACAGGATTCTAGAGGAGGGTTCATAATGCCTGTAATCCAGCCTATGTTATTTTCTTCCAAAACTAGTTACATTGCCTTAAATTCTGATATCATTACCATTAGTTGCCCTGGTGTCATACTACAAAAAAAAAAGTTCTCATAAGAGAGCTGTAATATTTTTGTTATTTATCACCATCATACATAGTGCTTTCCTATAATATATTTAAGGAAGGGGCTAATGATATTTATATTGACAATATAAATAGAATGGCTGGGGAACAATTTGATCAAAACTGTTACCATTCTTTTAAATTGTAGGTCTCAGCTGAGGTACATCTGACTGTAATAATGTTGTAGTTCTGTGTTTAACTTTACATTATAAATTTGAGTATAATATGCTGCTGAATGATAAGTAATGAGTTGCAATACCTATTCATAATACCTGGATAGCTTTGTAATATTGTCCTTTATCACAATTTTTTAGTCTTTGGGTTCAAAGTCAACTGTCAGAAATGCCTTTCCTTTTTTTTTTCTTTTTGTTAAAATAAAATTTAAGTGATAATTCAACACTTTATTTTCATATTTAAAACTAAATTACCATCAGGGACCTAAGAAAACGCAAAAAAAAAATAATAATTATTGCTTTTTACAGACAATTTAGATGACTTCAACTGGGGCCAACCACCCAGAATGAAGACAAAAAACGACAAGAGGTTCTCTGTTTCTGTGATGATCAATATATGCTAAGTAATTTAAATCTAAACCAAATATAAACCAGTATAGGTCAAATGTAAATCGAAAGTTAAGAAAATTTAGAAATATTAGAATCAAAGGTAAGAAATATAAGTAAAATATAAATGTAAGCATATATTAATCGTCGTTGACCCGACAGAGAACATAATTTAATGATTAAAATAAGATTAAATATATAATACATACTACATATTGACCGTATCTAGGACATAATGTAATAGTTGTCAAAATAATGTGGTGCCCCCTATGTGATGAATACGGTAAAAATAAATAATTAAATTAATGCATAGAGAAACATGCAGATAGTAAGAAGAAAAACTAGAGGAGTAGGAATAAAAGAACCTGAACTCCACAAAGGCGAAAAATAGTGGTATAGATAAGAAATAGTTTCTCCTACATCCTCGGATTGCCCTAATAATTTCGGAGAAATAAAAATAAAGAGTGTAGGACAGTTTAAAGACATTACAAGATATAAGTTGTGGCTCTATATATATATATATATATATATATATATATATATATATATATATATATATATATATACACATACAGGGTGTTTCAGTTAAACGTTTCAGAACTTCTAAGAGGGGTAGGGTACATCCTGACAACTCGAAATCATATAGCAATGTGGGGTCGGAAATGCTTTCCTGAAGCGGTGTTGTACACAGAAGCACCATAAAGAAAAGAGACCGTAAGTGAGAAATCGTTTTAATAATACATGAAAAGAAGCAAAAAGGTACATGGATTAAAGTAAGTGTTCGAAGTTTCTTCCACGGGCTACAATGCACGCCTCACATCTCCGACGCATGGACATCCGAACATTCTGGAATACTCCAGGCAGCGTGTCCAGACACAGCAACCGGAGGATTATGCACCTCGTATTGCTTTTGCACAGTGGTACCTTGGAAAATGTGCTACAAATCCCCTTTTTCCTGCTGAAGTGTTGTTTTCCAATGAGGCATCCTTCACAAGGGAAGGAATTTTCAACACGCATAACGACCATATCTGGGCGATCGAGAACCCGCATGCAATACGACGTCGTGCAGCACAGATTCGATTTTCGGTCAATGTATGGGCCGGTATTATGGGAGATCACCTCATCGGACCTTACCTGTTACCGTGTCATCTAACCGGACCTATCTACTTGATCTTTCTGCAGCAAGTATTGCCACAACTTTTGAGAGATGAACAGAATTCTGCATCGACGCAACAGACAATGTGGTTCCAACACGATGGAGCCCCTGCCCATTATAGCGGAGATGTTCGTAACTACGTGGATGTCACATTTGGTCAACAGTGGATCGGACGTGGTGGTCCCGTGCGTTGGCCTGCTCGGTCACCCAACCTATCATGTCTTGATTTTTATTTCTGGGGTCATATGAAATCACTAGTTTATGACACCCCTGTTGACAATGCTGAGGAGCTGGTTGCAAGAATCGCAGTAGCTGCCGAAGAAATTCGCCTGGAGTATTCCAGAATGTTCGGATGTCCATGCGTCGGAGATGTGAGGCGTGCATTGTAGCCCGTGGAAGAAACTTCGAACACTTACTTTAATCCATGTACCTTTTTGCTTCTTTTCATGTATTATTAAAACGATTTCTCACTTACGGTCTCTTTTCTTTATGGTGCTTCTGTGTACAACACCGCTTCAGGAAAGCATTTCCGACCCCACATTGCTATATGATTTCTAGTTGTCAGGATGTACCCTACTCCTCTTAGAAGTTCTGAAACGTTTAACTGAAACACTCTGTATATATATATTATAGTGAATGGCCAATTTATTAAGTACACTGACCTTATATCAAGTAGCAACTACTGTGGCCCCTAGATCAGTCTGAGGTCATCAGTAAATAAGATACAAAAAGTGTTTGACAATGGTTGTGGCCCATGCTGACTACTCAGTTTGACTGGACCACAGTGGATCCCTGCCATGAATAGCTTGTCTCATCTCATCACTGATGCTCATTCAAGTTGAAATCTGATGATAGAGAAAGCCAACAAAATATGGTAAAGTCACCCCCATATTCCTGGAATCATTTCTGCTTCTTTTCTGTTTCTGAATGATCTGTGCTGCATGAAGTGATGAATTTTCCTTCTGTAAGTAACCATTAGCAGATGGATAAACTGCAAGCATGAAGGGATTCACCTGGTTGGCTACATTGTTTAACATTACTACAGCATACATATACTGAGCACCAGTATTAGAAGCACTAATGTGTGCTATGAAAACACTCCCTCACATTTCCACCACCAGCCTTCAGTGTTGACATTTGGCATGATATATCCATTGATTCACTTTATGGAACACTTGGAACTGGAATTTGCCAGACACGGTAATTGCTTCCCCATTTTAAAATGTCTGTTGTCTGTATGCCTACTGTACCCATAGCTGTTTGTTTTCTGTTTTAAAAAGTGGAACCTGATGAGGTTGTCTGTTGCTGTACTCCATCTGTGATGTGGTCTAATGCATTGTACATCATTTGTTATACTGCACTATTTGACTGATTGTAACCCAATTAAAATAAAGTGTGGTGCATCTGTTAGACTGCATAATTATTTTTCCTTCCATCTGCTGTCTGTGGCCAAAGGACTGCCATTGGCTGTATGTTTTCTGGTTGGATCATTCTCAATACACTTTGGACACTTGCACTTGAACTGCTTATTTCTAATGTAATATCTGCTTATTTCTAATGTAACTGCAGTTGCCTATTCTTGACACATGGATGGTGTTTATAGTTCATCTTTCCTAAAATCCAAGGAGGTCTGGATATTTTGGCAATATAGTGTATGTTAATATTGGATTAAGCTCTATAAAAAAAAAAAAACTGTTTCATGGGAAACCAACCAAGCATAGAAAGAGAGGGCAAATAGTTCATTTTCCAACAACTGCAGCTTACTTAATTAGGTTGGCTGATCTGTAGAAATATTCCATACCCATTTAAATCATGGACGTATAACCCTAAACACAACAGTACAATTAAGACACACAAGTAACCATTTTAACACTATTTTGTTCTAGGCAAACAACTTTAACATCAAGCCTGTTAATGTTTCATCAATATCACTAACAAATATCAGTACCAAACACTGAAGTCTCCATTACACTCAGAGCAGTAGCCAGTCATAAGC